>NW_028277124.1:9145000-9295937 GCF_059951505.1 Python bivittatus | reverse complement strand
GTCTTTTCTACTTTTCCCTACCCACACCCATTTTTTAAGTAGACACCTTGTACATTATACAAAATGGTGCATAGCTCTTGATCCAAAAAGTCCACTCTTTAGCTTAAAGATAAGACTATTTATTGCATCAGTTCACCTGTGAAGAACCTCCATCCAAATATCTGACATGGAAATTCACTGTGTTGCAATATTATAGGGCATGCTGGATATATGTGTTCAGGCAAGACATTAGTCAGACCTGTTCATCTGAATGTATCCTATAACGTAGCATTTCATATAACTGAGGAACATTGAAACAATGACTAAATAGTCTAAAGAATGCATATACGTTATAATATTGTCTTTCCTGAGAAAAACTGATGAGCACCAGAATTTTTGGAGCCAGAATAATGGTTAGTTTCCATCATTGCCTACTAACTTTTCCCTCTGTTTTACTGTATTTTCCAGGCAGAAATACTTTATAAGAAAAATCCCAAACTACTGAGCCAGTTGCAGTACTGTGAGGAAACAGGAATTCCACTTGTTGCCATATTGGGAGAGCAAGAGTTAAAGGATGGAGTTGTCAAATTGCGTGATGTGGTTACTAGAGAAGAGGTGTGCATGCCATTTTATTTTAGGGTTATACCATGATTCCAGAATACTCAACTAAAAGCAGGAATCATTAGATTCTTGGTATTCTCTGAGCTTGCTTTTCTTCTTGCAAACATTTCATTACCAATCTAGGTAACATCATCAGTGCTTTGACACAAAGGAATGAAGTTTGCTAGATTTTTATGTATGGCTTCTCCTAAGATGGTTACAGTTTCTCAGTTGAATATGTGATTCAATTTGTCTCTTTCTTGCAAAACAAAAGAATTTGTCTAAGTATGTTGAAATTAAACATCAACTATTAATAGGCACATATAGATTAACTCTGTTTACAAATTTTAAAAAGCAATCAAAGGCCCAAGAAGGAAGTTCTATAATAAAATGGTTTAGGACAAAGATTTCTATCCAATTTTGTGAGAGTTAAATAGCAGGAGGCCACCTGGGTGACTTTGGGCCAGTCACTTTCTCTCAGCCCTAAGTAGAAGGCAAAGCAAACCACTTTAGAAAATCTTGCCAAGAAAACTGCAGGGACTAGTCCAGGCAGTCAGCAAGAGTCACTCAAAGGCACCAAAAAAAAAAAAAAAATGGCAGGAAAGGAAGCCTTGGTCACAATCCCAGGGTAGCACCAGTTTAGTGGCTCCCTTAAAAAGAAGGAAGCTTACTTCCTCTAAAAGAGGTCAGGATGTAATGTGAGGCCACGTAAATCTGGAAAAAGTTTCCTGAAATAGAGCATAGCCATAGGGGCATTGTCAGTAAAACCTGCCCTAGCCTGAAAGCCCTGGGAAATGGCAGTGAGCACATAAACTGAACATGTGCCCTCACACAAAGATAGGAGGTATAAGTGGTGCTGACTGAATGGAGCTCTTGTGCAAAGTGACCTTTTGTAGAACATGTTGTGATACTGAATGAAATTACTGTTTTTTACAAGCGGTAGAGTTAGGAAATGGTACTAATTGTACTGAGGCAGACTGAATTAAAACCTTGTGCCTTTATTCCCCCGAAAGTAATCCATCAGCTGTTGCATGAGACACATGAAGCCTTGAATCAGAAGGAGTTTGGTGGCACCTTTTCGGATTAACAAATTTTATTAGAAGGGCATAAGCTGTCATAAACTGCAGCTCACTTCATCAGATGCATGGAGTGGCTAAACTGATGTAGGATTTAAATTGGGAAGAGACAGGAAAGACAAGGTGCTTATGCAGATACAAGTTACATGAGAGACAGATTACAAGGATCTTGCCAATTATCCATTGTAATATGTTAAAAACCCACTGTGTTTGTTGAGACCTCAACAAACTGCTAATTGGTAAGGTAAAATTAGCCATTGTAATATGTTAAAAACCCACTGTGTTTGTTGAGATCTCAACAAACTGCTAATTGGTAAGATACTTGTAATCTGACTCACATGTAACCTGCCTAACTACCCTGTGTTCTAGCTTCCCCCATCCCAATTTAAGTCCATATCAACTTAGCTCTCCATGCATCAGATGCATAAGTTGAACTGCAGTTTACAGGAGTTTATGCCTTTTAATAAGATTTGGTAGTCTGAAAGGATGCTAACAGATTCCTTCTGATTTTTGGCTACCATAGACGAACACAGCTTTCTTCTTACAATGCAGCCTTCAACAGTCTCTCAATATAAATTCAGGCCTTGAACAGTCTTTCAAAAAATTAATTAAAACTGTACGTAGGCTTTTGACATGTCTTCTGCTGCATGATATAAGCAGTCTGCTTGGAAGTGACATAAACATGGCAACCTTGATAGGAAGAAGAGATGACATAAATGTTACATTGTGATAACTTTACTAAAGTATAGTAAGAAGGGTATTGAGATACATATTTTGTAGCTTAATTAGGCCATACTTTTGCTTTGCAGGTGGATATTTGCAGAGGAAAGCTTGTAGAGGAAATCAAGATGCGAACATATATTCTCTAGAAATACTGGATTCCCCTTTGCAAAGACCTGCAAAATTCTTCATAACTGTGGCAAATCAGAGGTTTTTTTTCAAAGCTGTAATTTATTTTGCTGTAAAGCTCCTTAATCTTAGAGATCAAGGAGCTTAATCTTAAAGAGTAAGGAGCTGTAGTTCAAAGCAAATGAAGGCTGATATTTTCAGTATTCTGGTCCATTGTTTAAAACACTGACATTTTGAATCTATGATTTGATATCAATAAAACTTGTTTCAACCCAGGTTTCCTGCATTCATCTTTTCCATTTTAGCAAAATAATGAAATGTGTTGAATATCCAGCCTTACTTTACTCAAATTCGGTCAGCTATCCTGACTAGAGATCTGCTTAGAATATTCTGCTGCCTGTGATATTAGCAAGCCAACCTTGGAGGCTTCATGAAATAGTTGGACAGAAACACAGTGGAAATGGGGGGGGGGGGGGAGTTGAATTTATTTTGCCCTTGAAGTCCTTCTACAAAATCTTTCAAAGGGGGTAAACATTTCAGACCCACAAATTCTGGAGGGCTACAGGAGCTTGCAGCTTTATTCCACTTCAAAAGAGATACAGACCCAACAATTCTGTTCCACTTTCTACTGGAAGAAAGTTTCTTTTTCCCAATTTTCTTTCAAAGAGATGACAACTTTGTTGGCTTAGCAGTAAGAACCAAAGAATTTGAGCCTGCTACATCCAATCTATTAATTCGGGGAGGGTAACGAGGGTGAGAAAAAGTGCATGCCAAAAGGCAAAATGTATTAGCCACCCAGAGTCCATTGGAGTTGGGTGGCTAATAAATTCAAATAAATAATAAAATGGTGCATGGCATGCAACCAGCTGCTGCCACAGTGTGGTGAAGGCAGGCTGTGCATGACTTGGGCTCAGTGACAGACATAGTTACTGGCAGCACACCATTTGTAATATATTTCCACTCTGCAACAGCTGCAGGAAATCCAAACCAGGAAAAAAAAATACTTTTAAAATATTTAGACAAATCCATGCACAAGCTGCCTGAAAAAGAAACAGCATGGGAGGCCTCCAGCTTCATCTTTCTTGATAATCATCCATCTAAACATTGCTGGACTTCTGTCACGATCACCAACCCACCTTCTCTTTCATTAGAAAGAGGACTGCTGAAGAAATCTTAATTAGTCCAAATGTTTGAAAAATCATTACTTTGGACTTATAGCATGATATTGCTGTTGTGATTGTCCACTGAGTCCATTCTGACTCCTGGTAATTGCAGAAACAATTTCTACAGTTTTCCCAGCAACCTTTTCTGGAAGTGGCTTGCCAGTTATCTTCCCTGGGTTGAGAGAGAATGTCTGGCCCAAAGTCAGCCAGCTGGGTTCCAGTCCCAAGGTGGGAGTAGAATTCATACTCTCCCAGCTTCTAATCCAGTACCTTAACCACTAAACCAAACTGGTTTTCTTGATAGATGTGTAAATTCAGTGCTGGCGTTAATTCTAATCAAGCCTGAGAACCTAGGGAGGTCTATAGGCAAGGATGTGACTGTGGTGACTTAATGGTAGGGGCACCAACTGAACTGGATAGTGGCAGGAAATCAAGGCTGAAGGTTAGATTAAGAGCTGAACATGTTTGTGCATATCCTAAAGAAAAGAATAATCTTTGTGGGGGTGGATTTGTAGTTCAGATAAATCATTTGCATCCTCAGGATCTGAGCATCAGAAAAGGCTTGGAGCTTAGATTTTGAGAGGGGGAATTCTAGGGATCTCTCTTGCACAGACTCTGCCAAAGGTTCAAAATAACATGCAAAAGAGAAGTTCAAAGGATGTCAGGAAGAATAAATCTTCTAAGTAATAAATTAGGATTTAACTGTCAGCAGGAACAACATCTATATGTTGGCCCTTCTGTGCAGTTGGGAGGAACTTTAAGGAAGTTTCTCGGGGTATAGACTCTTCTTGTCCAGGGAAAGATGTGACCTAAACAATAGCAAATTAGAAGTTTGGCTCCGGGCAGGTTTCTCAAATAGAGACAGCCATGAGTTCTAGCCCTGGTGACTTTGTACCAGTCTCTCTCAACCCTAGGAAGAAGGTACTGGCAAGCCACTTCTGAAAATATTGCCAAGAAAAGTGCAGAAACCTGTCCCTGTAGTCACCAGGAGTCAGGGTTGAATGGATGGATCATAACTTAGTTACAGGAGGTACAAACACTCAAAGTTTTATTACCTTCCCCACAGGACTGTAGATAGCACAGATACACTGAAATCTTAGAATTGTAAAGCTGGAAGGGACCGCAGAGACTATGAAATCATAACCCTGCTCAGTAAAGGTAAATATGCCTTTAGAACAAGTTACACTCCTATGACTGCATCCATGCAATTTTCTTAACTGGGTTCTTCACTTTTTTCTTTTTGATTTCTCATCTAGACAACAGTCCTGGGATTCTCAGGTGGTTCCCCCATCCAAGCACTAACCATGCTTAGCTGTCAAGATAGCTAACATCCCCAAGATGTTGCCACCAGCAGAGACTCAGTGAAGGATTCCAAGTTATCCTTGCTAGTTGGCTGCCCTGCCTTGGTAATCAGCAATTTATAATTTAAATCCATGCTATTTTAGTTTTCTTCCTTACTTGTAGAATTTAGATTTGAAGCAATCCAAGTACAGGGATAGGCAGCAAACTCAGTACTGGCAAAGAAAGAAACCCAGGTTTCCTGCATTCATCTTTTCCATTTTAGCAAAATAATGAAATGTGTTGAATATCCAGCCTTACTTTACTCAAATTCGGTCAGCTATCCTGACTAGAGATCTGCTTAGAATATTCTGCTGCCTGTGATATTAGCAAGCCAACCTTGGAGGCTTCATGAAATAGTTGGACAGAAACACAGTGGAAATGGGGGGGGGGGGGGAGTTGAATTTATTTTGCCCTTGAAGTCCTTCTACAAAATCTTTCAAAGGGGGTAAACATTTCAGACCCACAAATTCTGGAGGGCTACAGGAGCTTGCAGCTTTATTCCACTTCAAAAGAGATACAGACCCAACAATTCTGTTCCACTTTCTACTGGAAGAAAGTTTCTTTTTCCCAATTTTCTTTCAAAGAGATGACAACTTTGTTGGCTTAGCAGTAAGAACCAAAGAATTTGAGCCTGCTACATCCAATCTATTAATTCGGGGAGGGTAACGAGGGTGAGAAAAAGTGCATGCCAAAAGGCAAAATGTATTAGCCACCCAGAGTCCATTGGAGTTGGGTGGCTAATAAATTCAAATAAATAATAAAATGGTGCATGGCATGCAACCAGCTGCTGCCACAGTGTGGTGAAGGCAGGCTGTGCATGACTTGGGCTCAGTGACAGACATAGTTACTGGCAGCACACCATTTGTAATATATTTCCACTCTGCAACAGCTGCAGGAAATCCAAACCAGGAAAAAAAAATACTTTTAAAATATTTAGACAAATCCATGCACAAGCTGCCTGAAAAAGAAACAGCATGGGAGGCCTCCAGCTTCATCTTTCTTGATAATCATCCATCTAAACATTGCTGGACTTCTGTCACGATCACCAACCCACCTTCTCTTTCATTAGAAAGAGGACTGCTGAAGAAATCTTAATTAGTCCAAATGTTTGAAAAATCATTACTTTGGACTTATAGCATGATATTGCTGTTGTGATTGTCCACTGAGTCCATTCTGACTCCTGGTAATTGCAGAAACAATTTCTACAGTTTTCCCAGCAACCTTTTCTGGAAGTGGCTTGCCAGTTATCTTCCCTGGGTTGAGAGAGAATGTCTGGCCCAAAGTCAGCCAGCTGGGTTCCAGTCCCAAGGTGGGAGTAGAATTCATACTCTCCCAGCTTCTAATCCAGTACCTTAACCACTAAACCAAACTGGTTTTCTTGATAGATGTGTAAATTCAGTGCTGGCGTTAATTCTAATCAAGCCTGAGAACCTAGGGAGGTCTATAGGCAAGGATGTGACTGTGGTGACTTAATGGTAGGGGCACCAACTGAACTGGATAGTGGCAGGAAATCAAGGCTGAAGGTTAGATTAAGAGCTGAACATGTTTGTGCATATCCTAAAGAAAAGAATAATCTTTGTGGGGGTGGATTTGTAGTTCAGATAAATCATTTGCATCCTCAGGATCTGAGCATCAGAAAAGGCTTGGAGCTTAGATTTTGAGAGGGGGAATTCTAGGGATCTCTCTTGCACAGACTCTGCCAAAGGTTCAAAATAACATGCAAAAGAGAAGTTCAAAGGATGTCAGGAAGAATAAATCTTCTAAGTAATAAATTAGGATTTAACTGTCAGCAGGAACAACATCTATATGTTGGCCCTTCTGTGCAGTTGGGAGGAACTTTAAGGAAGTTTCTCGGGGTATAGACTCTTCTTGTCCAGGGAAAGATGTGACCTAAACAATAGCAAATTAGAAGTTTGGCTCCGGGCAGGTTTCTCAAATAGAGACAGCCATGAGTTCTAGCCCTGGTGACTTTGTACCAGTCTCTCTCAACCCTAGGAAGAAGGTACTGGCAAGCCACTTCTGAAAATATTGCCAAGAAAAGTGCAGAAACCTGTCCCTGTAGTCACCAGGAGTCAGGGTTGAATGGATGGATCATAACTTAGTTACAGGAGGTACAAACACTCAAAGTTTTATTACCTTCCCCACAGGACTGTAGATAGCACAGATACACTGAAATCTTAGAATTGTAAAGCTGGAAGGGACCGCAGAGACTATGAAATCATAACCCTGCTCAGTAAAGGTAAATATGCCTTTAGAACAAGTTACACTCCTATGACTGCATCCATGCAATTTTCTTAACTGGGTTCTTCACTTTTTTCTTTTTGATTTCTCATCTAGACAACAGTCCTGGGATTCTCAGGTGGTTCCCCCATCCAAGCACTAACCATGCTTAGCTGTCAAGATAGCTAACATCCCCAAGATGTTGCCACCAGCAGAGACTCAGTGAAGGATTCCAAGTTATCCTTGCTAGTTGGCTGCCCTGCCTTGGTAATCAGCAATTTATAATTTAAATCCATGCTATTTTAGTTTTCTTCCTTACTTGTAGAATTTAGATTTGAAGCAATCCAAGTACAGGGATAGGCAGCAAACTCAGTACTGGCAAAGAAAGAAATATTTTTTCTTGTGCAATATATAAATATCACATGAATGTTGTTGCTTTCATTACAGTTATGTTCACCTACAAAATCTTTAACCAGTTAAGGAGAGGATAGATGGAACAGTTATTATCTATGATATTTAAATAGATACATCATTTTGAAGGACTAGCATCTTCACACCTACAGACAAATTAATACAGCACTCAGTACCACCTCCTGAATTGCAACCAGCAGACCTGAAATACTAGTGACATGTTCTCGAGAGAGAGTGGAAAAGGCCTGTCATCTTCCTGCCCAAGGATGTGAACTTCCTGAAGATATCCAGATGATCCGTGTGGAATACAGAATGCTGGATTAGATGAGCTCTTGATTGATCTCTTTGTTCTGGTCTTTATTGCACTAGAGACTGAATGAATGTTGGTGTGTGTGTGTGTGTGTGTGTGTGTGTGTGTATTTTAACTCAAAATCTATAATTCTGAAAACATGCACAGAAACAAAGTTTAAAAATTAGCAGTGCACTTGTTTTCCTCTGAACAAGTAAAACAAAAAATATATTTTTTATTTAAAAAAAATAGCAGTGCACTTATTCATAGAAAACTATTGTCTCTGTCCCATTTGCAGACAGGGATGCTCTTTCTTTGCCTTCTTTCATAAACAGCAAACCCACAACTTTTAAGCCTTTATACTCATTAAGCCACAATTATTCCAAATAACAAGATGGAAGTGAATAGGTTTTTTAAAAAAATAAATAAATCAGCATCCCGACTCAGTTATAACATGGAACATATATTTTGTGAGAGTAGTCATGATACCGATAGGATATACTGCTTGTACAAATGTATTCCATTTAGAATTCTTACAGTCTGTTTAAAGAGAGCAAAGACAGGATGGTATTCCAGGCAAACCTCATATAAAATTAGCAACCATGAAGCTACATTTCCCAAATGCAATCATAGTTCTTTGCTCAATGGAGATGTCAAGAATAATACAACCTGTGGTTTTGATTGGTCCTGTACAGAAGGCTGTTTATTGTGTTTTGACAGTGGTTTCACCAGATCTTATATAAAGATGATGTGGATCCTATCTCAGATTCATACATTTCATTCCATGGCATATCAAAACCTATCATATCACTGTGAGCAGATCAGACATGATCTGAAAATGGTTTGATATGGATCCCATAAAAAATCACATGGACTCAAGATCTGTGTCTCAGTTACGCATCTTTGCACCACCATGGGACAAAAAGCTGTGAGATCTGTGAATCCCATAAAAATTATGCTACTGAAGAGGATCCATGCCTTGGATACATTTTTGCAACACAGTAGTGCTAAAAATAGTTGGCCCCATGATTACTAGGGTTCATGCAGGTAGACATTAGTATTAGTAACCACATGGTGGCTTCATATAAAGCCCTGATAAAAAAAATCATGTAAAACCAAGGTAATTTGTCTCTTGAATCCTTGTTTTTGCATTATGGTACAGTAAAAAATGGTTGACTGTGATTTTTAATTGTGTGCAGCCAAATATCTGTGTTTTCATAGTGCCTTCATGGGGATCACGCGCAGAAACGGTGTCGCTCTGTGAGCATCTTTGCCTCAGTTGGTTTTGACTCTACAGTGGACCAAAAATAGACACATGGTTGCAATGGCTCACTGCACGTGCCACGTAATGTAAAAATGAAAAATCAAGAGGATCCACTTTCCTCCGGAGAAGGAAACGGTAGCTCGGAATCTCCGGAGAGGCGTGGCTGTTCTGCCTTTTCCTTCTCTAGCCGCCCGCTGATCACAGCGGCCGGGGCCTTGCGCCTGGGCCAAGCTGGAAGAGGAAAGCCACCTCTCGACCCAACTTCTCTCCCCGCACCCGGCCCGCGCGAAGCTTCCGCTGCCGCACTAGGAAAAGATATTTTCAACACAGCCCGCCTGGTGACGGGGAAGGTGAGGTCGGTGAAGATGGCTACAAAAAGGGCAGGAAAGAGCCCTTCACCGTGCGCGCGCCCTAATCAGTTCTCGCGCGTAAATGATCCCGCGAAGCACTAAAGATTGACCCACCCAGCCGCGAGGCGAGGCTTTTATTCTGACCAATCAGAAGACGCCCTCGTTCTGGTCACATATAAAAGGTGCCGCCACACCTCCCGAGCGAAAGGTGGGATTGTGGCGGTGCTGTTCACGTGGGACGGTGGCTAATGGCTGGCGCTCTGCAGACCCAGGTATTGGTGGGGTTGGCTTTTGAGTTTTGCCACGGATGACTCGGTGGTCTAATCCCTATGGAGTCCAGAGCTGTAAACTCACTGATTAGCCTAACAAGCTAGGTGCTGCTGTTTTAATCTCAGCTTTATTGGCTTTTAATGCGTTCACTGGCTGGTATGTAATTACTTATTGGCGTTACTGTAGTACAGTATTACCATTCAGACTCATTTATTCGGGTGTAGTTACGAGTACTGCAAATTTACACTGCTCTCATGTTTTATGCTTCCGCTCTAGAGGGCGTGGAGAGCAAATATATGAAGACCCCGCCTTTCGCCCAATTTTTCCGTCCTCTAGTGGTTCTCCAAGTTCCTTGCTGGCTTAGTCGATTCAGTAATAATAGAATATTATTGTATTCTAATACAGCCAGACAGAAGGCTGCAGAGTTAGAGGCTGAATCGCTCGCGGATTTGTTAAGCTTTGCAATGAGTTTGCTGTATACAAGATTGCAAGATGATACCCCGAAGTACTCTGAATATTCTGAAAGCGTTACATAAATGATTTTACCGTTCAAATCGAGACAGTGGATTGCAATGGAAATAATCAGTTGAAGAGCCTCACTCGAAAATGCTCCCTAGATAGTTGTAGGGAGCTGAGTCAAAGCTTCCTATTAGAGATAGTTACTGCACTGGATCTGTGTTGTGCTTCTAGGTACCATCTCAGATGTGGAGTGAAAAAATAAACCGGGCTAATAAAGCTGCCCTTCTGACTTGGGTGAGAGAGACTGGAATCCAGTTAGTGCAGATCAACGGACAGAGAAAATACGGTGGTCCTCCACCAGGTGAGTAGAAAACTCTGAAAAAAACAGACTAGTAATCTAATTTTGCATTACAGATATTGATGTGCGGTTTGATTGCTGGCGATACCATTGGTGACCTGAGGCTGCATTGTTTCCTGTATCATTAGTAATATGATAAGTAACCCTGCCCTTGTTGTATATTGCCTTACTTGTTATAGCCTTTAGTCCTCCTCCAGATATTAACTGTGGCCCTTGGCCACCAAAAAGGTTGTCTATGTCTATTGGAAACCAATAAGAAACAAGAGCATTTCCCAAAATATTTCAGGGAAGTGAAAATACTTTGCCAGTAATGTGTATTTTCCTTGCTCTTTCCACAGGTTGGGCTGGCTGTGCCCCACCATCCGGTTCAGAGGTTTTTATAGGGAAGATCCCACAGGATATCTATGAGGATAAACTTATTCCTCTCTTCCAAAGCATTGGGAGGCTTTATGAATTTCGTCTCATGATGACGTTTAGTGGGCTTAACCGTGGCTTTGCCTATGCTAAATACATGAACCGCCGACATGTCCAGGAGGCCATTGCTTTGTTCAACAACTTTGAAATCCAGTCTGGCTCCCCCATTCTGGTTTGTAGAAGCACCGACAAGTGTGAGCTTTACATTGATGGTCTGGCACCCTTGCTGAAAGAGTGCCATCTTCTGCCAATGCTGCAGGAACTCACCCCAGGACTCCTAAACATCTCCTTACATCCCAGCCCTTTCAGGAAGCAGAGGCAGCTGGCAGAGGCGAAATACATTTCCCATCAGGCTGCTGCAGTAGCCAAGAAAAACCTTGTGGAAGGTTCGTTCTGTCTTTTGGCATGGGGAAAGAGAAGGTTGATCATTATGTTTTGTTAACCAGTTACTCTAGCCATCCTGTGCTATGCTAGAAATGGCCAGGAAAGCTACAGATTTCCTATGCATCTGAAGCCTTGGGGTCAGCAAAGTCCCTGAAAACAGTTTCTGAGTACCTGTTAGGAAAAAGGGATTGACAATGAAACATCCAGGATGGCATGAATGGATGAACTTTGTATAAATCTCACATATGAAGCTGAAATTAAGCCTCCAAAATACATTGGAATGAATCTCTTTTGCATTTTGTTGTCTTTTCAAAATGTGTTGTATGATGACAAAATAGGTTAAGTATGTGTGGGAACAATTTAGCAAACAGATGTATCTCTTCACTGTTTAGGAAAGAATATTGGACAGGGCTGGCAAAAGTAATCAGCTATCCTGATTACTAAGACTTTTACAGCTGCTTTCTAGATTTTTTAGAAGAAGCTTCTATTTATTGCCAAAGCAGAATAAATTATATTGGGTATTTAATTATTTGCTTTTAGAGAAAACTTGTTTTGCCCATTGAATGCTTTGAGCGCAACCCATGTCATTTTAAATAAGGCTTCTGGGATCCTTCCCCTGTTCCCAAGATGACTGGGCACTAGATGGATTCTACACTAGTATCCCAGTTATTGGGAATTTAGTAGTGGCATTAACAAGTCTGGGAGCTTCAGCACTGACCAGTTTCAGTAGAGGAAGAGTTTGGAGCTATCACTGAGGTACATGCGAACTCTTAACGCTGCTACCTTGAACTTAACCACATTATTAACCAAATACAGGGCAGTCTGTATTTAAAGTCAGATGGACATTGCTTCTTCTCTTATGCAGGTAGCTTGTGTCTCTGTGGAGATCAAATTGAAGTGGATTGGCTGAAACCTATTATAAAACAGGAGCTTCATAATGTCTCAGTGCCAGGTGATCCAGGGATCCTCCCATCCAGCTGTAATTATAGAGGTGTCCTTTGTCAAGTGTCTTCTGGGCCTGTGGACTGCCATATGTTACCAGCAAAGGGCAGCGTATTGGACTACTTAAAACTGCAGTGTGAGCAGCATCAGCTGGGCCCCCCTGTATTCTTTACAAAATGTGTGCAGAGGAATCCTGAAGGGCACCTGCAGTTCTGGTATCAGGTGGCTATACCAAAATATCCATCTCCCTTCAGTGGGTTCATTTGGATCAAGCCTGACCCCTCTGGCTTGGAAGACCATGAAAAGGCCAAGAATGCCGTGGCCCTGCGGCTGCTTGAAGTCCTAGGTAAGTGTCCTTATGGCTTAATGTGGGAAGCAATTCTGTATCATCCAAACCCAGAATTTCAGTTCTAATCTGTTTCCAAGCAAGCCATTGTAATACTCTGGTAGCTCAAGGCTGGAATGCAGCTTATCTAGGAAGTTTTCAAAAAGTGCCTTGCTTGTGGTTTGGCCCATTTTTTCCCCAAGAACGATGCCTATTCCCTTCATCTAACATAGATGCCAGAGGCATATAAAATGTTAGTGAGTGAGAACTGAATCTTTCAAAGTTCAGCATTTCTGCTGCAAGGGCAGTACCATTTAGTGCGTGTAGGTGTGAAATTGATCAGTTTAAGGGTACAGAGGGAATATTTTGGCTTCACTTGCTTCAGAGACTAAAGTAGCAGGGCACGCTATTCAGTTCTGGATTAGCATTATGTACAGCTAATTCTAATAAATGTGGTGCAAGTAGTAATGAGCTCATTTTCAGACAAATGTTTTTGGAAAGGCACTGTCACAAGTATGACACATGTATAGGATATAATATACCATTTATTTTGCTGAAAGAGATGGAAATCTGGAAACCTGAACTTTTTCTTTTTCCAACAGGGTGCCCGGTGGTGTAACCAGAGAATCATTCTTCGAAGTAACGAAGCTTGCGTGTCCTGCTCCTGTTCTTGCTCTTTGAGCTGACTTCACTGAGCCAATTCATGTAGAAGATGGGTGCTGGATCTCTCTTGTTTTGTTTCTGTGGATTTTTTGAGAATCTTTTCTGTTCTGGTTATGTTTTAATGTTGGATAGGTAGATTAGAATTTTAGATGCACTAAATTATTTAGTAGAGTTATTTTGGGAGTAGCCTGTGCAGTTTTGGAAAGAAGATACAAGCTGTTGGTTACTGGACCACACAATGTGGGTCTGTTGTCTGTATACAATTTAACATCCAGCTGTGACCTTCAGTTTCCTTCAAGATTGTGGGCTATTTTCTTATGTTCAAGTATTGTCCTTTGTATTTTACTATTTGAGTATGTTTTTGTTTCTGACAAAACAAAAATTTGAATTTACAAACAAAAATTTGAATTTATGTTGCAGCCAGAAGCCTTATGAAAAGGGCATCTTGGAGACACCATAGCACCAAGTGTTAGAAGTTCTTGCTGGGTAGAAAAAAACCCTCCTTTTTCTATGAAAGGAAGAATGTCTCTGTAGTACTTAATCTTTCCAATGTTGGAAGCCATATTACACTGTACAGGGAGGCATTGTTCTTGAATACTTTGATACTTGGAAATGCAACACTGAAAGCAGGTGCTGCATTAACAGAGGAAGTTTATTCCCCATGAAAAATAGCAAAGGAGTGGCTGAGGATTTCAGGAAAAAGATGTATGTCCTTTACTACTCTGTATGCTTCAATGCTGAATTTGGTATGTAGGGCATATCCATATTAAAGAAGTTTTTAAATAAATAATGCTGTATAGTACCTTTCTGAAATATTAAGAACTTGCTTTATGGACTACAACTAATACAGGTTTCATGGTGAAATTTTATGCTTGGATATCATTCTGTGTTGCTTGCTTTCTACACAATTACTGTCTTCCAGCTACAGCTGGACAGTATCTATGGAAAACTTTTTAAAAAGTTTACTGTCATTGGCTGTATTAAAGAGTAGGCATCACTTTCCTGTGGCTTAATAGTTCTATGCATGAGAACTAGGATAATTTACTCAACACTGCTTTGACACAGCATTCCCACATAGTTTCAAATTATTTATAGTACTTTTATGCCACCCAATTCAATTATGATATGGTTTATATAAGATACATAAAAAGATCAAAATACAGATAATACAAAACAATGGAGGTTGCTCATACAGTTAACCATCCTGATAAATGCTGAATATTTGCACAAACATGTTTTTCCCAATTTGCAGGAAACTAGAAGCAAAGGTGTTAGCAACACTCTGGGGCAACATTCTATAGGACTGCTGCTATAGAGGTCTGCTTTCAGGCCCCCATGCTCTGAATCTCATAGGGGTGGGAGACTCTGCATCCCTGTCACTAAGTGAAATATTGACTTATGATTTTACTTCTATCTTCTCTATTAACTCTGCTTGTTACAAGCCAGTTGCAAAGAGTGCCCAAATGGCGATCGTGCGACTATGGGACACTGTGACAGTTGTAAATGCATGCCAGTTGCGAAGTGCCCAAATGGGAATTACATGACCATGGGACACTGCGAGTGTCATAAATGCGAGGATTGGTCACAAAGCTATTTAACACCATTATAAGTACAAATGGTCATTAAATGATGCAGTCAGTGAGAACTACCTGTAATTTCATTTAAATGTACAGTATAAAACTCATTTTGTTCAATGTTGTATATAGGTACATTAAACCAAGTTCTATCCTGCACTGGCTAGTTTTTATTTCCTGTGGAATAGTACAGTGGTACCTCGGGATACGAACTTAATCCGTTCCGTGACTCTGGACGTATCCCGAGTTGGTCGTAACCCGAAGCAAATTATTCTTGCCAAGCCTGCTCTGCATTTTCTTTGGAGCCATGCTGACAAGCACACCAAAAACCTTCCAAAACCCCACAAAACACACCACAAGCCTCACCGAACGTCTCCTTGCTACCGCGACCTCGCCCACAGGAAGCCGCGACTGCGTGGCAGCAGGGAAAATGGCCGCGTATCCGGTTCGTAAGTCGAGGCGAGTTCGTAACCCTAGGTACCACTGTAGTTGGCAGCTCTAAGCTCTCCGCCCTCCCATTTGCAATCCTCAAAATACCTGAAGATCACACTGAAATTCAACAGCAAAATGGCAGGATTTCAGTGGCAGCATTTTCAGCTAAAATAAAGTGTGGGAATGGGAGCACAAGATCTCTGGGTATGAAATGTTCCCAAAGCCACTTTTCATATCCACAAACACAACAACCCATCGGAAAAAGGGGCAAACAAACTTAACCTCAGTCCATTAGTGTCACAACATAACCAGAGGGCCTCTTGCAGCACAATCCCTGGAATCAATGAGGGGCCATTTCATGAGGGAACAGCAGAGCATCTGCCTCTTCACTAATACCTCCCCTGCGTGAATCCTATAAGGAAGGCTAGAGTTTCACTTTTGTTTCCTTTCTTCCTTTTTAAACTGAATCTTATTTTACAGGACTTTAATTTATAATTTTGAGCATGAAACTGAGCAAACTCAGGGAGGCAGTGAAGGCAGGAAGGCCTGGCGCGATATGGTTCATGGGGTCATGAAGAGTCGGACACGACTTAACGACTGAACAAAATTTATATTTTGTATTTTAACTTGACTGTACTCCAGTTTGTAATTATGAGGTGGTACATAAATACATTAAATTAGTGTGTGTTAACTGTGTATAATTATCCTATTCTTTTTATTCTTTCAGTAAACCCCAGAAAAGCAATAATTTAAAAACCCAAAAAGGTTCCATTATGAAAACCAGATCCATTATTTAAACCTGTTCAGTTTTCTTCTGAATTTAAGAGACATCCCTGTTTCACTACTGTAGCAATGAAATGGAATCCACTTGTTCGGTCATATGGAGCAATAGTCTGATTCCTAAATATTTAGGTGGCAAAATAAAAGCATCAATCCATGGAGGAACCAGCCTTTCGGCCTTTTCAGGGAAAATTCTGCTGATAAAATCTCTTTCTTAATGTACTATCCACATATGATGACGTTACACTTTCCCCTTTCTGTGGCAACCATGTTGTTCTTCCATTTCTCACTGAGTTACAGGAGAGCTAGGAAAATTCTTGTAATCTTCGCTCAATTCTGTACCACTGGTTTTATTAGGCAACCAAGGCTTTGCCCACAAGAGTATAAGTTTAAATATGAAGAACACAGCACAGTTGAGTTTCTCCAAAATATGGCAACCAAGCCATCTGTTTATAAATGTGCTTTCTGGGGAGTGAGCCTCTTTTAGTCACTATCATTCTCAGAAAGTCCATCATTCTCCTCTTTCTCCAGGTCTGCTGCCACCTCTTTCAAGTCCGCAAAGAAATCTTCCCCATTGCCAAATGCTTTCCGACTTAAAGGTTTCAGTTGCCTATTTTTCTTCTTTTTTCTATAATCATCCACTATCACTGAACTAAGTGAAGAGATGTCCCAGAATTTCACTTTTTGGTCATGGCCACAACTGGCCAGGAATTGGCCGGTATGACACTTAGCCAGCTGTTCAATAGGCTCACCCATATGCTGCCCGACACTTCCTATCACTCGATTGGGCAAGATATTTACTGCCCTGAAATAAAGAAAAGCTTAATTAGCAAACAGAATGCCAGTTCCTTTGTGGAGAGAGGCATCCAGCCAGATCCCAAATTCTTTTTAAAAAATTAACAGCTTATCTAGCTAGTTGCTATTCTCCTTATTGGCCCAGGAAACTGGGCAGAATTTTTCAAGAAGGATCATTTTTTCAATCTCATTTAATATTGAGATCTATCATACCTTATTTAAAGTTACAGTTTGCCTTTGATCATATGCCAAGAAGAGCTTATCCAGATCTTACCCAGTTTCATTTGCAGCCACTTTGTGTTTTCATGTACCTGCCCAGTATGAGGCTCTCTCAAGAATGCTCGCTATCTCATGACAATCTCACCTAATGATTCCATCGGTGGAACCGGTGCACACAATGCTGTCAGTTATGGGAACCATGCAGTCTATGGATTCTGCCTTCAGGGCAAAGCGGTCACTGGTGGCACCAAAACCATCCCAATTGAAGAGGTAAATTGTTCCTTCGCTGGAGCCACAGGCTACTTTCTTTCCCCTCTGAACAGGAAAAAAAAACACACAGTTTAGCCAGGAAAAAAAAGCATAATGTCTTCTTTTCCTTTGCTATTACGAACAAGGTCCTGAGGTGCATTTAAAATAGAAAAAAAAGTTAATCAAAAGCCTAAAGCATACTACCATGAATAGGGTCATCATAATTCATATTAATATATCAGCAGGAAAATACTTTAAAGACTTTTTTTTTGGTCCTTTTGAGTAAGTGTTGTCTCCTGGACCAAGCCCTGCATTTTTCTTGGCAAGATTTTTCAAAAGTGGTTTGCCCTTGCCTCCTTCCTAGGGCTGAGAGAAAGTGACTGGCCCAAGGTCACCCAGCTGGCTTCGTGCCTAAGGCGGGACTAGAACGCATGCTCTCCTGATTTCTACCCTGGTACCTTAACCACCACATCACACTGGCTCTCATTAAAGGCCTTGCTACCATCCACATCAGAAATAGTGTAGCTCATTGGTTCATATCTGCAAATAGCCTTTTTTCCAAGGTGCAGCTAGATAACAGAACTCACTTTCATCAGAGAAATAGCCATTAAGTCTCCATTCTGAGGTTCTGAGAGAAGCTCAAAGCGCCTTCTCCTAATGTTGAAGACTCCCATTGTTCCATCTCCACTGCAAGAAATAGGATGGTACACAGTATTTATTTATAAAACTACCTCTCTTTGGAATTTGACAGTTCAGGAATAGAGTGTTCTGGAGAACTCCAAAACTTTCTGCTCTCCTCTGGACCTTGTAGAACCTCCGCTTTTGGTAGTTCAGCAGTTTTGAAAGTAAATTCCCTGAACTAGTAGTAGTTCAAGATGCCTTGGGTATGATGTTCTGAATGATTTCCAGTGTTCTGCTTCAGGTTTGAGGAATTTACTTTGGGAAACTGCTGATCCATTCCAGAATGGCATGTTCCAAATGGGGAATGGAATGTTCTTGACTTCTCCAGAATGTGCCATTTCTGAATCACTGAATCTTATCTATTTGCCTTCTGACAGATTCTCATAAAAGTCTTTAAACAATAAAATCACTGCCAGTTCAGAGCTGGCTCTAGGCAGCTCTGGATTTATGTCAAATGCCATTACAACAGTGAGAAGAATAATACCAGAAGAGATGGTGATAGTCTGCATCCAAAAGCTTTTAGCCTTCCCCTGTAGGCTAAAGCATCTCCACTCTCTACATGCAAACTTGGCCTATTGATCCATTGAATTAAGAGGAGACTGCAGTAATACCTGGTAGTGAGAAGCAGCTTCTTGTTTCTATCTAGGATCATATCACTGATGTAGTCCTCATGCTGTTTCATTTCCATGATGGATGTGCCCTTGCGCAGGTCCCATACTTTCAACTCTCCACTGTCATCTCCTGTGGCAAACAAATGCTCATCTATCACCAACAGGCTGTTCAAAGCCGAGCTGTGGAAATTCCAGAGTAGAAGAGCCAATATTATTTATTTATTTATTTATATTTCAAATGTAGATACTGCCCATCTCACAAAAAGTGATTCTGGGCGGTTCACAATAAAACAGCAATAAATATTAAAATACAATAAAACAATATAAAATACAGTAAAAATAGAATAAAACGAAACACAATATTATGAGATAACTTCTTTGCAGAGCTGTTCCCGTTTGTGAAGTCTCTCGTTCAACAGCTCTTCTAGTCAAAGGGCATAGGCACTATTAATTTATTCTGAAGAGTAGAAAGGGGGGTTTAAGTGGGCACTAACAAATCTGACTCCATTATTCTTTCTCTACACAATGAAGGGTCCATGTCAAGGGAACACGATTAAAAAGAGGAAATAACCCCTCCTTTCCTAAAAGATGTCAAAACCTACCACCACTACAATTGTTAAAACTAGAATCCCAAATTAAAATTAAAGAGAACAGGAAGGGCACACTGGAGTGAGTGTAACTTCTCCCTCTCAATCTTTTAAGTTTGGACAAATACTATGAATTTTAATGCTGCAAACTGCTAGCCTGAATTACCAGAAACTGAATTCCTACCCAAGAAAAAATATATTCATGTGGGATAAAGCTGAATCTTTCCCTTCCTCACTTTCAGTTTAAAACCTAATAGAGAGCATTTTGAAAGATGTTTCTTCTTACAAAAAATAACAGCAGACTTCTTTGAGCCTTTCTAAGAGCCATAATTGAAGACGCTGATGGACTAATAATATAGTTTCATTGCAGATCTCAAAGAAGTTCTTAAAAAATGATTCATTCTTGTATTTACACATGGGGAAATGAACTGTTACTGGTCACAGGTCATTCTTTTCCTATTAACTATATCTAAAGATCCAGTCCTATAAATAATTCATGCTCAAGAATCTTAACACAATGAAAATAAAGAACTGTAAGTAGAAAATACAGCACCCCAGTAAATGCTTTGTTACCAAGGCTACAGAATGGCTGGGAAGTAATTCGGATACCTACTTGTGACCCTTGAAGAATCGTGTCACAAGACGGCCTTCCTCCACATTCAGGATATGAATGGATTTATCCTTGGATACTGTGAAAAGCTCTAGAGTACAGAGGGAGAAAACCCACACCATTACATAAGACCAAATTCCAAAGGGCAGCCTTTCCTAACCTGGTACCTTTCAGAGTTGTGGACTTTAATGCTCATCCTGGTTGAGGATTATGGGGTTTGCATATATTACCTTAAAATATGCAACATCATCTATAAAAAAAATTAGAGTTGTCTCTTTTTCTTAGCTATTCTGAAGTCCTTAGCCCTTACCAATCTATAATCCAGAGAGAAAGGCAGCTTAACCAGCTTGTGTCATTCTAAACTGGCCATTTCTTAATTCAAAAAGATTCCTGTTTTTACCAGTTGCATAACTAGAAGATGCCTGGCAGGTTCTGTTGCAACTGCTGCAAAGTAGATGATAACAAGCTGTACTTGCTACATTTCTCCTAGTTAGATTTTCAGGACTATGCAAAACACCCAAACAGGACGTGGCTATCAGCTTTTCATTGTGAGTGTAGTTTCCTATCTTGGATCCTTAAAGGATTTTAAAATGTACATTATTTCTGAAAAAGAATCCCACTCCAATAGGCTTAAGAGCAGCATTGTGTGCTCTTGCTTCCTACTGTGATAGCCATAAAGATATGATAAAACCAAAAATACTGGTGTTTACAAAAGGCCAGTGGCACAGAACTAAATGGGCACTGTTTAGAACAAGTAAACTGTTTTAAATACCTTAGAATAATATTTCATGATTCAGGGATCAGGCATGCCCATAGAGATTATGAGACACAAAATGCATCTAAACCCACATTAGCTGTCCAAGCATTTTACCATTCTTGGATTGCCCAGTTTGTTCCTGCTGCAGAAAAACTCTTTTCAGCAAAGGCTTGTGGCAGCTCTTTCATGAAGTACATTTTGGTATTTATGCCAACTTCTCAAAGGTTGAGTTGGTTTAGCCTGTTTCTGAGAAATAGTCATGTGCCTTGACGTCTTTCTAATGTAGTTCTTCATATGGAAGCAGGATTACTTAAAGTTGAAATCAGCATATGGGCTAACATCTTTGAATTTAAAGCTTGCCATTTTCCCTGTGGGCTTAGCACCATTTGTGCTGTGCTGATCCCTTTACTTCAAAATGGAAAGAAGGACTCGAGAAGCTGCATTACTATGGCTTTCCTCCTCATGTACTAATAACAATGGGATATGACTCTGCCAGGAAGAACCTCAGCCAACAAATACAGGACAGGGAGCATCCAACTGAACATAATCTAATTCCAGCTAATGTTTTCCTAGGTAATAAGTTACCAGTCATAAACCTGCCAGATACCTTAATTTGATTACTATGCCAAAATATTGAAAAGCTCTGATGCTTGCACACTGTAATACCTTCCAAACTGCAGCACTGGAAGGGAAATCCTATAAAACCTCTTACAATGAATGCCTCTATCAATATTAAGTCAGGAATCACTGAAACAACAGATGAAGTGCTTCTGAACACTGTCAGCATTATCAAGATCTGTAACATAAGCTTATAGCACCTTCACTAACTCAATAGCCAGGCTGTACTGTCTCTTTTAATCTTAAGTGTATTTAGCTGATCCAGAGCAACGCACTCTCCTATAATGTCACTAAGCAAGGTTTGGCAGGACCTTACTAGGAAAGTGTGACTTGATTAAACTTGCTCAATGGGATTTGCATATTTAGTAATAATAATTAATCCTATTTATCTGCTTCTTGCTACAATTTATGATGACTGCTTAAGAAATACCTCTGTGGGCCATGATTTTTTAAATTTCTATCTTATATGATGTTAAGGCTAGTCAATAACAACAAGACATAAAAGCAAATGTGTTATTTGTCTCTATTATAGGCCAACCAACAAGATGTGAATCATGCTTTCAAAAAGGAAACTGCAGATCTTTCAAGGTAGCACATAGTATTGATGACAGGCATTTTAATTTATCACAACTTCTTTAGGGAGGCAAACTCTTGTACGAATGGTCCTTTCAAGACATTTTTTACCTGTTTTGTTGACAATTTACTCTTTCAGAAGAAGGCACAAGAGGATCAATTACATGTCATTTGATACCAACCAACAGGAAAGACTATTTATGAAATCAAAGTAGTAATCAAAAAAGACCATGCTATATGTGAGTTCCTGATTTTAAAGATTTTAAAAGTTTAAAAAAATGTAAAATTGGAATTCAGAAAGCTGATTTTACAAACTTAAACCAGTGGTAAGCAGGATTCCTTGGCAGAAGACACAAACAAAACAATCTTAAACAATTCTGGTGAGGAAAAATGGAACAGAAGAGAAACTAATGTGGGTTCCCAAAAACTTAATGAGAATCTAAAATTAAAATGGATATAAATTGTGGAGGTCAAAAGAGAGACAGGCAAGGAACAGCACACACACTGATACCCCAGAATTGCACAAATGAACTTGGTTTAACAACTCAGCCATAATGTGGGTTTTGTCATAAATTGGAATAATTTGAGTTCATATAACATGTTATTTAAAAAACCTAAGCAATGATACCAAAGTAAGGACATTTCTCCATTTTTTGGAAACTTACCATTTTGCTACATTCACCAAATGGTTTCTTTTATTTTTAATTAATTAATTAATTTTTAGCATCCTTGTCAACCTCAGCCCATTTTAAATGGGCTACCTCTGCATAGTCTTCTTTGGTGATTTTTACCACTTTCTATATAGATCCTGTTTGATATTCAACTCTTTGCTAAGCTTTTTTTGCCACAACACTGGCTGCTTTTGCTTTTTCTAATTTTTTCCTTCCCATTACTTGCAAATGAGCGTTTAGTATTTTCTTTTTCAAGGAACTCTTTTTCCCACCAATCTCTTCATGGAATCCTATTTACTCGTGTTCCGAGTTTATTAAAACTTAACTTTTACTTCTGCAAGAAGATGAGCTGAAGTTATTTCTTCCAAGAAACAGTACAAAAACCATAAAAAGAGCAAAAAAACACATCCTAAGGCAGTGTTGTCCAAACTTGGCCACTTTAAGATGAGTGGACTTCAACTCCCAGAATTCCATGGCTGGCTGGGGAATTCTGGAAGTTGAAGTCCACTCATCTTAAAGTGGCCAAGTTTGGACAACACTGTCCTAAGGAGAAGGGCGCTCACTTTGTCCGTCTTGTGAAAAGGATATTTTCCGGCAGGATTTTAAATGATGACCTGAGGACCAAAGTTCTTTGTTTCCACCTTCCAAACAGGAGTATGAATATCTGTAATTACAATTTTAAAATGGTAAGAGACGCATCAGAAGCCTATTCAAATAATTCCCTCACTCAATAGTCCCTATCTTTAAACCACACACATATACCCAACCATCCTCCCTCTCTCTACTATAAATACACATACCCCTCTTTTACAGTGCATACACCTCTCTCCTACAACACACATACAAACACCTCCCTCTGCCACACATACACATAGCTACCCCACTTTCAGTAACACACACACATATATACTCTCCCTGCTCTCCCGATCATACCCACCTCTCATCTCAGCTAAGCACTAGTTTTCTCCAGCAGACACAAAACCTCCCTCTTACTATTACACTTCTCAATCTCTCTCCACCCCCTCAGAATCATTGTTGATATAACACCACATACATTCCTCCATTACACAAAAGCACTTCCTCTCTTTAAGAGACATACAGACACAATCCTAATTTCTCTCTCTCCCCACACAATCCCTATTGTGTAATACATACACACATAATAATACTCTTCTTCCTTTCTAGCACATAACACACCCTGGATGGCCCTGACCCAGACCTCCCTCTCTCAACCACACCCTGCAGTGTATGCATCTTCCTTCTCAACTGCACCCAGATGCTTTCTTCCTTCCACATACATAGACATTCTGTCCCCTCAGGCACACAGGTGGGCCTCTTCTTTTCTCAGTCACATATATAGACCCCACCAGACCTCAATTCCACCTGCGTCTTCTCTCCCTCAGTCACACTTGAATCAAAACCCATTTGACCACTTACAATCCCCTCTCGTAACTGCACATTCTCTGGCCTGTTCACAAAAATACACATCCTCTCTCTCTCTCTCCAAAAGACATGAATCTGTTGTCCACCCCATCCAAATGCCCGCTGTCTCAATCACAGGCATACAGACACCCTTCCTGTGCCTTCTTTCCTCCACAGGTAATTACCTTTCTCACCTACAGACAAGCACACACACAGTCTCTTTACTGCACACAAAGTTTTTCTCCTTCTCTCTCAATTATGCACAGAACCTCTCTATCAACCACAGACACTCTGTTTCTTAAGCAGGCCCAGACAGCAACGTCTGGTCCTATCATCATACAGAGACACAATCTCAATTTCCCTATTTCTTTTTCTCTCTCTCTCTCTCACACACACAGGCACCCATGTTCTCTCAGCTACTCTTTCTTAGCCACATACCATCTCTATCTCTTAACTGCTGTCCCAAAATTCTCTTCTGTGCCTCTCCGGTCCACATATCCACAAAGTGCCTGGCTCTCAACCACACTCAAAGAGCCACTGTTCTGTAAGGAACACATACTATTTCAATGTACACAGATATCTTCTTTCTCTCTTAATCAGTCAGCAGAACCCACCCCCCACTAGAGACACTGTCTCCCTTCCCCACCTGAGCAACCTGTCCTCTTAACTACATGCACACAATTACCCCTTCTTGCTCAACTAACCCACACAACAACTGCATACTCTTTCTATCATATAGAACCTCTCTCTCAGTCTCAGAAACACACAGCCTTTCTCTTTCTCCAACACATCTCATTTCTCTTTTTGGTATGATTTCTACTAGTGACTCACAGCATCTTCTAAAGTCATCCCAACATGGTTGTGGTGCTATAACAGTAACAGGACAGATTACTAGCTCCATGATGGCTGGATGAAGCCACAAGATGCTGTAGGTCTCAAGTGTGGAAGCCTTAGCCTTACCCACATTTCTTAGCCTTACCCACATTTCCTGTCACTACCCATCACAGAGATACTCTTAAGCAGATACCCCTTCTCAAACATGTTCTT
This sequence comes from Python bivittatus, assembly GCF_059951505.1. Taxonomy (NCBI): domain Eukaryota; kingdom Metazoa; phylum Chordata; class Lepidosauria; order Squamata; family Pythonidae; genus Python; species Python bivittatus. The sequence goes on along the minus strand of NW_028277124.1, from coordinate 9,270,954 downwards.
CCACAGAGAGAATAATACTCTCTCTCTCTTAGACATACACAGATAGCATCTGTAGCTACACATGCATACAACCTCACAATGATGCAAACACACATTCCTTCTTTTTCTTAGACACTTATGTAGATCCATCTCATTGAACTACTGATGCACCAGGAAAGGTTTTCTACAATTTCCATATACATGACCCAATAAGAAGGCTCAACCAGTAAATTTCTCTGAGAAGCTATACTCACACATAGACATCCCCATCAACATCTCCAACAGCTATGATGTCCTGGGAGGGGTGAAAGTCAATGGTATTTGCTGCTGCCTCAAAGAAAATGTCTTCGGGGGTATCTTGAAGTCTAGGCTCCAATCCAAGTTCTTCCTCATCTGAATATACCTGGGTGGAGGAGAAAACAAGATAACCAAATCTTAATAGCAGCTTTACAGTCCCTGACTAATGTCATTAGCATATTCCCTGTAAAAAAAATATATATATATATATATATATATATATATATATATATACATACATACATACACACACACACACACACACATATACATACATACACACACACACACACACATATATACATACATACATACACACACACACACACACACACACTATGAACTTTATTTTTTCAGTTCATATCCTGCCTTTCTCCAGAACTTAAGGTGGCTTCCACTGGGATCTCCCTTCATTTTTTTCCCACAACAGGAATCCTGTCAACCCTTCAAGTCCAATATCTTAACCACTACACCACACTGGCTTTTGAGTTCATCCATCCCCTTCAATATGTCATGAGCCACCATCACAGATTTAGCATCACAGAACTTTTCATTGCTCTTAAAGTTATTTTCCAGTACCATCACTACATACCATCATGTCATCCTATGTGCCATAAACACACACACACAGAGAAAACAGGCGTCATCAATATGTGAGGACAGTTCAGCTGATTACTGTATCTCATAATTTCTACCGTCCAATGCTCCTAGAGCCATGCAACGTGCAAAGACCGGAGGGGACAGCCACACAGAGTAGGGGAAGTCCAGAGAGGCGGCCGGCTTCTGTTTGCCTCGCGCAATCTCTTCGAGTGCTGCTCTTCCTCTGCGCTGAATCTGACAGCCACGAGCTTCCCATCTTTCCTACCCGTAAAGTTACGTTTGAAACTGTGGCTCAGGACAAAGGGGTAATCCATGTACCATAAAGCACCGCAAAGTAGCTAAATAACGAGTCGCTTTCAGTAACAACTCTAAGTCAGCCCCGTGGTAAAGCTGGCGCACGCAACGCTCCCGCACAGACCATTCCTCAGTCGCCTACGCCTACAGTCCCAACCGGCTGCTCCATGAAACAGGCCTCCTTCCCTGGCAAAGGAGAGCCAGCGAGAGGGCGAGAGGGCGCCAAGAGTACTCACATCCTCAGACGCAGCCATTCCTACTACAGCACAGCAGTCCGCTTACAGACGCAAACGCGTTGGAAACTGCGGGCGCCTGCGCAGCGAAGGAGAGGCGGAGCGAGCACTTCTCCTCCGGAAGCCGAGTAGATTGACAGGAGTAGAGTGACGTGCTGATTGTTGAAACGCTGATTGTTGAATTTCTCTTGTCGTCATTTTGTGTGCCGAGGCAGCCGTATACGCAGTGCCGTTGTTGTTTAGTGGGCAGCAGGGACCCAAACATCAGAAACCAAAAGAAACGATTAAAAGCTGGAAGGAGCATTTTTACTTAATTCCCCAGTACCAGCTTTATCAAGAATGATGACTAGCAAATCTGTATACTTCGATCTTTCCTTTCCTTGGTCCGAACAGAGGACTTGAAGCTAATCTTAGTGGAGAAATGGGAGCTTTTCCTTATATCTGTGGTTTGCAAAGCTCCTTCATTGTCGCCCGACAAAGATTGAAATTCAAAGGCAAATATTTATTGCTGAGTCTTAACAAAAAAGCGACATTTTAAAAAAGTGATTATTTTCCTATGATTTGTATAACTCAAATAATTGATTGTATCTCTCCAAAGTCTAACCCATAAAAGTCATGGATCCAATGAATTTTGACACCAAGGCACGGACTTTCATGTTATCAAATGCAAAAAAGATCTCAAAAAAATCCATTGCCCCACCTTCTCCCAAATACACATTGTACTGATACAGAGTGCAGGCTTTATACATGTGATTTTGCAGTTTGCTTTAGCCAAGACAAAGAAAAGAACCCATATTTGCTAGTTTTCTCATTTTGACAATGTAAAAACGTTTATTATGGATTTTCTCTATAAAATTGAAGGCCTTACTTCACTGGGAGCAATATAGAATGAAGGAGGTGGGAGTTTCCAAGTTCAGAAAACCACCTTGACATACAGTGTTCAAAGTGTGGGCTAACCTTAGATTTCTGTGAAAGCATTACTGTATTGACAGGGTTCTCTCTTCCATCCAATTTCTTAAAATTTCAAGCATGGATTTTTTTTTAATAACAGCCACACACAGAGTTGGTATTTTCACTGATCATGATACTTATGATCCTTTTGTTGATTAGCCAACTCAGATCCCATTAATTTTCCTTAGTTTTATGTGAAACAAAGGAACAGAGGAAAGAAATAACATCTGAATATAGTCTGATCTTGTGTAGCAAAATGATGAATTTAAGTATGAAAGTGAAGGTACTCATTATGAAACAAAGAGGGTAAAATGCATGCCAGAGATTTGAACTGATACTATCAGATTGTTATGGGTTGGTACAAAAGTAGGAATTCATAGGTTGGTGAGAGTTGTGTTTTACATAGTATTGAACTGTGATAATAAAAAACCAGATGAGTTTTGGGGAGAATTGTGCAACGTACGGAGTGAAAATACAGAACAGATACGGTACTGATAAGGGCTAGTTACCTTACTGTTAACAAAGCTCATAACCTAGTTTAAAGCCTTTTCTAACCAAAAAAAAAGGGGGGGATGTTATGTGAAAGTCAAGATTGACAAAAGCCATGATGGGTGGCAGTCAAAGGCCCATATCTGTGGGACTATTTGGCAACAACAATGGCATATGGAAGATGACAATTTGGAATGTGAGAGGTATACATGGAGTGTGTGAATTAATGAGTGAAATGTAAGAAAAAAAAGTAGGTATGTTGTACATTTGTGAAACTAGGAAAAAAGGAATGGTTACTGTGAACGTTTATGAAAGTACTTACATACATTCTTTGTTATGATGAATGATCCAACCACATTGACATATAAAAATATAAAAACAAATACATGATAGTCAGGGATGCATTATTTGATGACAAATGACAAAACATCAGAACAAGAACCACATGACCTGCATACTTGCACCCAGCATTAGGGCACAAGTATGGAAGGCCTGGGTTTTCATTGTGATGTTGCAAAACACACATTTAATCATTTCAGTACAACAGTAGTAGAAACTACTAGATACCTATGACTCCTCTGATGATAATGAAGAACCAGAGATGAGTTTGGGCAAAATTGTGCAACATTCTGAATTAATGTGATATGGGTATGAAATGAAAGAGTACAGCAATAGTGATTGGGCCATTCAGAGAACCAAGAATGAATGAGAACAATGACTGGCAAGTATCTGTTTTAAAAAAATATATATATAAATTACAGCTATCATGATAGTGGTGTTTTGTCTTGTTTTTTTAACTTTCCTGCCTTACATTTTTATTCCTGAACACACCTTTTTAATTCTATGGATTCTTCATAATCCAGCTGATCAACTCCAAAAACCATTATGGGTGCAATAAGAAAGGTATTATGTGACCCCTCTGATACCTTGGCAGGAGCTTTGGTTTTTGTTTTTGTTTTGTCAAATTCCCACTTATTTCCATCATTCCAGGCTGCAAAGCATATTTGGGAGATATTGGGACAGAAAAATAATTTCCACCCTTATTCACATGACAAAGGGCTAGTAATTTTCTAAAGTCATAGGCAAGTAGCAGTATGAATACTGAGGAGCTTATTGCCAATCAAGGTTTTAAAACATTTAAATTACTATATTTTTCCGACAATAAGACATGTACAAGACGACCCCCACTTTTCCAACCCAAAATTAAAAAATCAATATTTTAAAGATAGTGCAGAATACATTTTTATTTAGTAATTGGTTAACATTTACCTGATACACTCGGTGGGAGGAGGTCCAAACCGTCTCTCTGCAGCTCTATTTCCAGGCTCTTTTGCTTAACTTATTACATTCAAGCACGAGTGAAACTGCAAATAGCTTGTCTCTGCAATCAGCCTTCCTCTAATTGGTTTGTTCAGCATCAGCTGACGTCAGTTACATCAGGCTCATGATTGGAGGAAGTCTGTTTGGGAGACAAGCTATTTCACTCGTGATTGGAGGCTAGCAATAGGAGGAAGCCTCTCTGCAGAAACAAAGTATGGGCAGTTTTGCAACTGCGCGATTCTCGGCTGACTTCCTTGAATAAGGCGCCCTTCAGTTTTTAGGGTAAGGATTTTAGAAAAAAGTATCGTCTTATAGTCAGAAAAATACGGTACATTACAAGATGAATTTGAGTTGTTTAAAATTGCAAACAAGTAGTATATTCAATTGAAAGATCTCCTGATTTCACAATTTGGTTCAAATGTATTAGCTATATTGGTCTAAAGTAATATTAAATACATTTCTTGTGATTATTGAATTATATACCAAAACTTATAATGTATCAATATATGAAGAACTATGGATTTATCAAGCATGGGATGCAGCAAAAAAGGTCATTCTTTTACAAAGAATTTTACAATAGATTTACAGCCTTGAATTGATGATGTCTGTTCATTATTTGCGAAATGGCTCTTTATGGCACTGTAAAGACTAATCAATATGACTGTATAATGCTGTGTTTAAAAGATGAGCTTTTAAGAGATTATGTTTTTCCCTTCTTTACATTTTTGTATCTTTGCTTTCTGTACATTAGAAGTTTTATGCAGTACTGCATTCTGTGCTAGTACTGCACTAATGTACTGCATTCTGTACATGCAGAAGTTTTATTTTTACATTGGACAGGAGAATTGGACTGGGCCATCCAATGGACACTCTACCCTGAGCAACACCAGCAGTCATAGGTCTGCTTGTGGCATAAATATAGAATATGCTTCTTTTTGAAGCATGCCCCCATCCTTTGGGAACAGTATGAGTAACACACTGAAAGCTGGAAGAGACCCACCCCCTATTAGCTCGGTCAGTAGTACAGCATATACCATTCTCTACTACCAGAGTAAGAGAAAATTAAAACACCCGTTTTGGAAACCAGTGCCAAGATCTGGCCAGATGTGGGAAGAGTTGCCTGGAGCTCCAGTTCTTTCCTACAGATTAACATATTGAGCAAGAGGTCTTCTCCAGGACAATGTGGTGACATTCCTTTGCTTATGCTGAAGAATTCATAAACCTTAAGCAGCAGCTCCACTCACTGAGCCTGCCTGACCTGTCACTGCAGGGATGGTATGGTAATTGCCACTTTCTATTAAAAGGAAACAGTAGCTTCTGTTAGTGAAAAATTAGAATATAGTTTAGACAAAAACTCAGAACACAACTGATTAATAGATTTGGAATCTGTTCATGTTTTCCCATCTATATCAAGAATAGATGGTACAGAGTTACACTGTTAATTTGTTTAAATCTGAAGGCTAGGTATTTGAGCCTTCTCTTTTTTCATTACCTTTGTTTGGTACCATGTAATAAAAATTCTGCTTTGAAAACTTAAAGCTTGTTAAATTCCTATTTAGCAATGATCAAATATTTAGACTGGTTATGAGATAGTATGGATATACAAAGTTAATAATTATTTAGCTTTCTCCTCTAAATATTTAGCCAACCATTGCTTCTTTTTATGTGAGGCACAATGATCATTAGACTTTGAATAAATGCTTCAGTACTGTCCCATAATAAAGAGTGATATAACTGAGTCAGAAAAAAAATTATGTTTCATTTGTTTAATAAAATAATCTAGCAAAGATACATTCAAAAATGACTTAATCATATCTAAATGTTTATCAAATACATCAGTAAAGTCCATCAGACTGTGATCTAAAATTGTAATAGCATCTCTGTCACATGTGTTAACTTTTTACATCAAAGAGTAAAGATTAAGGGATTGCCAAATTCTGGTGTGTGTGTGTGTATATGTATGACAACATATTATGAATCCAGAAATATTTCAGTAATAGAGTGTTATGAGCTACAAAAAGATCCAAAATTTTATTTAACTCGTATCTATTATATGGTCCACTGAGTTAATGTAAAGATATAGAAAGCAGTCGTGTATTTGTTTGGAAGAATCTGTGGTTGGACTATAAAAAATCATAAATGCTGATTGACAATTAATCCGACTATAAATACTGAAAAGCACCTTCATCAGATAATGTATTCCACAATCAGCCTAGAAAGCATTATTAATTAGAATTAGCACTTCCATTAACCAACCCCCCCCCCCATTTTCTGTAAAAGCCATTTGTCTTTAGAGACATGACAGTAAGGAACTGCATTTCTATTTTCATAGGATAAGCTTTTATTTCATTGGTACTTTTTGTTAGAGTGGGTACCCCACTGCTTAGTTTAAAAAAGCATGTGTGAACAGATTTTTTTCCCACACTTTGAAACAATTTGTGGACACTGTGAGAATAATCAAGAAGAAAATAGGCAATTTCTCTGGATGGTTTAAAGCAGAGAGCCAGATTCTTACAAAAGTCTCTAGGGTGGTTCTTATGAATGACTGGGCTTCAATATTTGGGAGACAGAATACTGAATTGTTTCACACAAAGATAAAATAGTTGTCTATACTCATTTACCACTTACTTAATGACTGTGATTGATCAAATATGTAGAAAATGACAACACTGAAAAACAAATTTTAATCTTTAACTATTGGGATCCAACAACAAATAGAAAAACTTGTAGAGAGGTCCTCAGAAAGCTTAAGAATAGAAAGCTCTGAGACCAATCTTTAAGAATTATTAGTGGGGAATAAACTATGGATATTTTCATTGCTAATGCCTTAAATCCTTCAGTGGAAATTATTTATGGCCTCTTCATCCATGACACTTAAGCAAATGTTTGAAATGTTTACTCTTATTTGTTTCTGATTAATAGTTATATTATTAGCTTTAAAGATTTAATTGCAGTAATTTTAGTTCTGCATTTAATTAGAATATTTGTATTTTATTATTTTGTTATTTCTTTATTTAATATTGCTGCCCGCTCTGGAAGGCTTACGGTATTCAAATGTACAGTTGAAAGAGTTTAAAAAACATGAAACAAGACATGGCAACCCAGACTAAAAACAACCGTACCAATAAAATATTAGAGGGGCTCAACAGGAACACTTACCCCCAGGCCTGGAACAGAGCCAGGTCTTAAGGCCTTCTGAAACCCCAGGAGAAAGAGTGTGATCTGTATCTCTGGGGGGATGCTGTTTCAGAGGGCAGGGGCTGTGGCAGAGAAGGCACACTTCCTTGGTCCCACAAGATGACAATATTTAATTGAGGGGACCTGGAGTGCACCCACTCTGCCCAAATGTACCAGGGAAGCAGAAACTATTGCAAATAGTAAGTAACAATGGAAACAAAGGATTTTTCCTGATAGGCAAAATATCAATATGCTATGTAAGTCCACATCAGGATGTATTTCTATAATAGCAAATACTACCAGTCAGTTCTAACAAGACCTTTCATATTGCTTTCTGTATAAAGAAACTCTTGCCCCCTCCCCCAAAAAATCTTGCCTGCCCCAACATATTGCTATACCTTCAAAGAACACAATAAGAATTCTGTAACATAAACATTATAGCAATTTTTATTGCATTACAAATCCACAGTGTCAGCTCCTAGGGAACATGCTGTGCTGCAGGCAAGGAAAAAAGCTTCTAAAAATTTTCAGCACAATCAGGAGCTGCCCTTCATACTCATATGTAAGCAGGAAGCAAGCTGAGTTTGTTCCAGGGACTATTCCATCAAAATCAAATCACCACTAGAGCTGAGCTTTCAGAATACAACTGAAGGGATCAAGACCTCCTGGCAGCTTCAGTATTTTGGTCTCTTCACCTCAACCCTGAAATTACAGACATTTATACAATATACTGTATGATAGGGCACGTTAGCAGAAACCACACAAAAAAATATATTAAAGCTAAAACAACATATCTAAGAACAAAAAATGCTGAAGGGAATTATATTCTTCAGCTCATACATGTACCTCCTGCAACAACCAAGTATCTGGACTTTGCTGAATACATACAAGATACATATATGACACAGAGTTGGCTCCAGGAGTAGCTTTCAAACCACACTAACTTTTCAAATGAAAGCAATTATACTAACCCATCAGCCTCCATCTTCTTTCTTTTTTCAATGATCTGCAGAGAGAATACAATCAGTGTATTGTGGATATGACATTAAAGCATTCTATGTCGGAATGACCTAACATTCAAGCAAAGGAACATGTAAACAGCACAAAAATCAAATAGACCAACTGTTTTCTGGTAAGTTGGATCATGATTATATTGTACACGTGAAAAGGTTTATGCCTATATTGTGGGAACAAACTAAAGAGAACTTTTAGGCATCAGAATCTTGATCATGAACTAGAAGGTGTCACAATCTGGTTAGGAGCCCTGACAGTATTTGAAAGGGCCTGAGAATAAAGGGTATTTCTATGCATGAAACTGAATGGAACAGTCAAACACAATCCTTTCCAAATCTTAAAATCTGTAAGGTATATGTGCAAAACCCTAAAGAAAACTACTTCCTAGGGTGGACAAAAGGGATGTTAATAAATAATAGGTTAAGATTCTCACTGCACTAATCTTCTTCCACTGCCGATCTAGTTCAGCCTTGTCATTGGTCTCCTTGAAACGGCGTGTCTTACGGCCTTCAGACATCTTGATCCCGTACTGGAATGCTGCTCTAAAATAAGGCAGCAAAATTCAAACACAGATAGGGAATTTGTGATTCAGCCAGTCTGATGCAAAACCTGAGATCTACTTTCTCAGCTATTACATGAGGCATCTTGTGAGGCACCCCACAAAATGTAGTAGGGATTTAATTATATTTAATTATTTAAGTCAATTTATTTGATATGGCCACCTATTCCAGAAAACTCTGGATGGCTTATAAAACCCATAAAAAGAGTAAAAGAATTAAAACCCACATAAACAGGCAGCCCAGATTAAAACAACTAGAACAACAAACAGTACAGTATAGACAATACAGAATAACAATATGACAGGGGCATGATCAATAGATCATACTACATTAACCCTAGGCCTGGGGACAGAGACAGGTCTTAAGGACTTTCTGGAATCCCTTTCCGGAATCTATTAATTATAAATAATACACCCTATAATGCACTCTATCCTCCTACCCTTAAAAACAAGTTGCAAACTCACTTGGGTAGAGCTTCTTTATTATTCATGTACTCGCTATATTCTTCTTGTGTGTCGAAGTCCCAGCGACCTAGAGGTCCTTTTTTGTTTCCCTTGAGGAAGGAGAAAAAGACAAATGAAGTAGAATTATGTGGTAGAAAGAACCTTACCACTTTAGACTGAAAGTAAAGGAAGCTGTTTTTTGAATGCTCCATATATTAGAGTATTCAGTCACTAATTCTGCTGCAGATAAAGCATATATATAGATAGATATAGATATATATGCATGCTAGGAACAAAGATTCTAGACTGTCCACAATGATATTTTTCTCCTTTTTGCAGTGGGTATGCACACACATACATTAGAGAGAAGCATTAAAATATTTTATCTCACATGGTAAAATCCATTCTAGCACTTTATTCTACTGCAGATCAAGCTAGAAAGTTAAAAGTTGCCAAGTTCCCATGAAAAACTTCAATATAAATAAATATTCCAAATGATTCAACACATATTATGGAAATATTACACCACAGAAAAATACATATTTTAAAATTATTGACGAGATACCTGATCCATTTTACTATAGTCTACTTCTTCATCACTATCCACAGCCATGGCATCCATGCTAGGAAAAACACAAAATTGGACAATAACTATCATTACAATTCCCATTCAAAGTATGTTCTGAGACACAGCAGTAACAACTCTGGAATTCTCTGCTTAGATTATAGATTCTACGGCATACATGGCAAAATCTCATACTGATAAATTGGGCTGAGTGTTCTAAGTCAGAATCTATAGAAGTAGACTATTCCAAAAAAGTTATATTCTCCTAGCCCACTACTCTGCCCCATTCAACTCAGCTAAGATGCAAATGTACTTTTTTTGTGCTGATACAACACGTTAGTTGGCTGGACCTTTTTGAATGTTTACAAACAGTTTAACTTCATTATATAGATTCTGCTAATGCTTCAATGTAAAGCCAAGCTTTTTCCAAGCTTGGGCATATGACAATGAAGTTAGCCCTATCAACTTCCAGCATCTGGCCCTGATGCTTTATTTAAAATATATAAGCTGCTTTTCATTTTGTCAAAATTATTTGCCAAGAAAATGCATGGCCCTTGGGCCATAAAGGTTTCCCACTCCTGGTCTGAATGTTTCTTAATTTAAGTTTATGTTCCACTATTCCAACATTTAAATAAGAACTCCCATTTCTAATGTTAGTTCTGTTCCTATATCCTCTGGTATAGGAGGAGGTCCCCTCAAATTCCCCTAAGTCCAAGTCAGCTTGGCCAGTAGTTTAGAAGACAGGAGTTAAAGATAGGTATTCCATGCAGAAAGGGGAGGTTCAAAGTATGAGAGCACATTAGCAATAAAAAGACTTGATAATTATATTTATATATAAACTTGGAAGAATATTCTGCATTATTAGAGCTAAGGAAGTACTTTCAGGCCCTTTCAGAAGAAACAGACTCTGAGCCTCCCTAAAAGAAAAAAGGAGACTCTGATCTTACAGAAGAGCAAAAGAGATAACACTATGTTCTGCAACTGAACAAAGAAAAAAAGGGCTAGAGAGATTCCATAAAATAAAGAACAGGACTGAGTATTTTGTTGGATTGCACCTGTGAAGTCGTGAAGTACAAATAAGGCATCTGATAAAAAAAGCTGAGAAGTCTCAACTCTATAGTCAACTATTTCTTTTTGCTCATCTAAGTGGGACTAGCAAGAGCAGCCATAACTGTAGCAACATGGACTTCCACAGGCTGGAAAGCAAGTTCAAAAATCTGGGGACTCAAATGATGTTCTAATCTATCCTTCTAGTCATGGAAGACAATTAGCATAACGATGAGTGACTAGTTAGGAAAATTGTGTCAATATGAGAGGCACCTTAGTCTGAATTCTCTGAGTAAAAAAACCGCTGCTACATGATAGGTGTCATAAAGATTTGGAACTACATGTTTTGTTGAAGGATAGCGAGCTTGATTAAGATGGTTATGGGGACTACAGAAGAAAAGCCACAAGTAAAGACTTCAGACAAAGATTTCTGCACTGTAGGAAGAACTGAGAGAGTAGATACAATAAAATCTGGTAAACCATAAAGTAAAAAATAAATATAAATAAAATTCATGGCTTCTAATGTCTGTATCCCAAAATAAGACTAAATTCTTAAGTCCAAGAATGCAAATATTATTTAATCAGAATAGCTGAGATCTGGTGGAAAAACTCCCATGATGGCAATATTGGTATATAATACCTGAAGGATATAATTTATTCAAAAGAAACAGAAGCAGTAGAAAGGGAGGGTGAGTTATATATATTCTGAAAATATCTGTATACGCTTAAATTCAAAGGAATAAACTTGGCAGACTGTTGAAAGCAAATGGATTAAATCAAGCAGAGGAAAGAATAAAAGCAATCTCTACTGCTGATGTCTATTACCAACCTCTCAACTACCTAATCAGGGACAAGATGTGGATATTGTTTTCCAAAAACAAACTGCAGATCTTTCTAGTAGCATGTAGCAGCAATGATTATTTCAATTATATTTAAAGCAATTGAAACAGACTGGATTGGAACTCAGCAGATAAATCAGGAATAGGAAACTTGGGGAATTATAATGGCACCCCCCCAACCCCTTTTGTCCTATTCATCATAATTGTAGCAGCAACATTTCCAACAATTTTAACCTGAAATAACAAAATTGTAATTTAAGCCTTTGTATTGTTACCCTGACCACTGCAGCCCATTTGCTTCTCAAAATGTGAAATACATTGCCTGCCTATTTTGTTTTGCAAACAGAAGAAATAATAGACTGTCGTGGCAATAACAATTTATATCTGACCAGTCAAAAGCAAGTTTGCCCATACAGTGAGCTATTAATAATCAAGACAAGGCAGCCTATTGTCTTGTTTTGCTCCAAATGGTTCCTAAGTACACTCTCTCCTCATTATTTAAAACAAAGCCTAATGTTCTTACGTTGCAGGGTAGCATTCAGCATAGCTGTTTAACATTCCGAAGAAATCACCCACTTGCTTTTTGTCTTCAGGTTTTTTTAATGTATTAAAGGTTAAGGAACAAAAGTAATCTGAAAAGGACAAGATTGTCTCTACCAATTAAGCAAGCACCATGAATATATATGGGGAGACCAAGCAGAATATTCAAAAGGTCTTAAGCAGTTTAGAGTCAACTATTTTTTTTCTTTCTTACAAGCTATTAGTAACAAGATCACAGTACATCAATTTGGTCGGAGTGATGTACTTCTTCCATTTGTTCCAGACACTCCAGTGGAAACGATGTATTTCCACTGAAAGTATATATATGGTGTTCTTTGGAGCTTCCCCAAGATACAACAGCAAAGTATTTTCTTTAAATGAAGGTTTGAATTTATTGAAAAGTGCTTCACAAAAAAAAAAAAAAAAAACCCTACAGCAGCTGCTAAACCTAGAACCACCCATTTAGTATACAGATATAAAGGATATGATTCTGTCCCTTCCCAGCCAGCAGTACCAGCAAACTTTTCATTGATTGATTTAATCAACTCTTTGGCTGAGCCAGGTCCTGCAAAAAAAGAAATAAATTATTGACCATTCTGACAGAAGTAATACTACTCTAGCTGAGCCTTATTTAAAAGCAACCATAGCAGATTCTCTCAAATGGATCCCATTACTGTGTAAAGATTGGAACTACTAAATCAGGGGGATCTCCAAAATGTAAGGGATATAAAAAAGCCAATGTTGGCTTATTGTGAGATGTAAACCAGTCTTTAAATTCACTATAAATAAGGAAAGAATCATACAAGAAAACCAAAATATCTTATCTTTCTTGCATGGCTAACCATCAAGCTAAAAAAGGAATTCCAGTGATACTGTATTAGACTTTCTAAATATTCAGTGGAGATAAATCTCTAATGATATTGGATGGCTGAGATGAAACCTGTTTCTTCATAAATCTGCCATTCCACAGATATGATGATTAGCAATCATATTCTTCCTGCTTGCAGCCAGTTTTTTAATCAAGGTTAACGTAAGAACTTACCTTTGTCTATATCATTAGGCTAAAAGGAGAAAAGAAAAAAGAACATGTTACTCTCAAAATAGAACAAGCAAGATTAAGGCTAGTTGCTTAACATAAGAAAAGCCATGTTGGATCAGATCAAAAGATGCATATAGTGCAGAATTTTGTCCCCACATGCCAGATACTGATAAAAAGCCAGAAGCTCATATACCTCTGCAACTAGTATTTGAGAGCTTTACTTGGGGATAGAGTAATATACTGCAAGACCATTATTTCTATCATCAGAAGCTTCAGTTTCTGAATGACAATTTTACTGACAATTCTGCATGAATAATATTCAGTTTAATTCACTGTTTCCATTTAATTATTACAACCCCATCAACAATATAATTAATTATTGTTGCCAGAGGAAAGATTTCAAAACTATTTTATAATGGTAATACACAGTACTGATCAAAGGGCCATATCAAACACAGTATCTCAGTTTTATAGTTCTGTCTGTCTGTCTGTCCATCTTACCTCATCATCAGCTTTGGGTTTCTCAAAGTAGCTGTGCCTCTTCTTCTCCTCTTCACGTTCCCTCTCTCTCTCTCGTTCACGATCTCGCTCATGTTCCCTGTCTCTCTCTCTCTCCCGTTCTCGGTCCCGTTCCCTGTATCTCTCTCGTTCCTTTTCTCGTGGCACTTTTGCCGCAGATGGTACATAATCTCCAATATCTTCAAAAATACTTTTCATCAGACAAGCACATATTAAAAAGGCAAAAGATAAAACAAATACACACAAGTCTCAGAAAAAGGTATAAGAACCTTGCCTGGAGAGTCACTGATCACAAATCATTCTTTTTTATTAAGCATGTTTGCCCCCAAGGTGGTGGCATCTTGTATTGTCGAAGGCTTTCACGGCTGGCATACGATGGCTGGTGTGGGTCTTCCGGGCTGTGTGGCCGTGGTCTTGAAGTTTTGTTTCCTAACGTTTCGCCAGCACCTGTGACCGGCATCTTCAGAGTGCAGGAGCACAGACAGGAGCAGTTCTCTCTGTGCCCAGGGTGAAGTGACCCTTCTGTGGGTATTTATAGAGATCTGGGGGGGGGGGATGGGGATGTGTGGGTGGGGTTGGGTTACTGAGTGGCTGCTTGTTTTGATGTCAGCATCTGTGTGCATCTCAATGGCTCCCAGGATAAAAGAACACGAAAGACACTGCAGACTACAGCAACCAGAAAAATCTGCAGTAGCTGAACATGCTCTCAAGCACACTGGACACAAAATCCTATTTGAAAACACAGAGATACTGGACAACACCAACAGCCACTATACCAGGCTATACCGGGAAGCCATTGAGATTCACAAACACCAGCACAGTTTCAATAAAAAAGAGGAGAGTCTAAAAATCAACAAAACCTGGCTACCAATCCTGAAAAATACAGCCTGCAAAAGGTCAACGAACTCAGCTCAACCACCAGGACATGTGAACAGTTCACACAATGAACTTGCTAATCACCCCCAGCAGCCCCTCGTTAACAATTCAGTAGAAGAAAAAACCCTGCCTAATCCCCAGGAAAATACACACAGATGCTGACACCAAAACAAGCAGCCACTCAGTAACCCAACCCCACCCACACATCCCCATCCCCCCCCCAGATCTCTATAAATACCCACAGAAGGGTCACATCACCCTGGGCACAGAGAGAACTGCTCCTGTCTGTGCTCCTGCACTCTGAAGATGCCGGTCACAGGTGCTGGCGAAACGTTAGGAAACAAAACTTCAAGACCACGGCCACACAGCCCGGAAGACCCACACCAGCCATCGTGGTGGCATCTTCTTTTTAAGTGATTCAGCCCCCAAGCCCTGAAGGGTAAGGCAAAACTAGTTCATTTGTCTGTTCCTTCCAAACTGAGGACCTTGCAATAATGCAGCAGCTTCTTGAAAACAGTTCCAAATACAGTGAGAAGGATCCAGCTAAAGCCCTGAAGGATAGGCTACTTGAAGTATCCATATACTTACTTCATGTCTGCCTCTGGGGGTTTCTTCTCATCCAGTTTCCCTACAAACAGAAAGCAGAGTACACTTCTTTCTGTACCCACGGTACATTGTTTCTTTTAGGAGACAGAGATACATTTTTGCAAATATCTGCAGCATTTCATCAATAGTGCACTTTTATATATGATGCACAACTTACATTAACCTTTCCTCTCTTTGATCATGCAAGTATCTATCTATTCCTCAGATTCAAATAGAAATAATCTCCACCTTAAGCACATTTTCCACACTAGTGTGAAATATCAACCTATAGGGCAACATGTAGAATCTAAGTTTTGTAGTCTGTTACCATTCTGACATTTCTCAAATGTTAGCAAAGTGTTCATTTTCAATGCTGTTCATCATGGAAAATGAGATATGCAAGTCTTAATTCTAAAAACAGATGCTTACCTTTATCCTTTTTCTTGAGCTTTTTATTACGGGTGCCTTGCCTCAAGTAGGAAAGAATCTGAGTCAGTTTACTGATTACAATATCATTTGTAGTCAATGTAGTCTGGGCCTAAAAGGATAAATCACAGGAATCACTATTGTGATAGTTCATATATGTTTGCCTTGCACATGTAACACTACCACAGCAATTAGGTCAATTACCTCCATGGTCGGGCAATCAGCCTTACTTCTAATCAAAGTTGTGGGAATATCTGTGTCGGCATACTCATCATCAAGATCCACCACATAAGCCATTCTCCCTGGCAGGAAGAGCTCATTTCGCTCATATGCCTTGTTCCTGAATAGTATCCGATAGATGTTACGGCCTAGCGAAAAAGAAGATTCATGAATAAACCACAATTCACACAATACATTAAGCTAAATAAGCCACAGTATGATTTATGGTGTTGTGAGAACTAGGACCAAGGCATTTCAGTCATTGCTCCAATCAGCAGTTCTTCAAAGCACATAAACCCAAGGCTAGAAATCAAAGCATACTTTTATCCATAGGTTATTTAAGAACTCCTAGAATCAGAATAAACTTGCTCACAGTGCTACATATTCATAACATCTTACTCTAAGGTTAAGAATATGAAAGTATTTGACTCGGACTGAGATGATCCAAGTTCAAGTTTGCTCTCAGCCATAGAAGTTCACTGGGCAACTCTCGGTGAGTTACTCTCTCTGCCAGATCTACATCACAGAGTTGTTGTTGGGGAGAAAAAAAAATGGAAGGAGAGTATTATATATACCACCACAAGCTCCTGGAGGAAAAATAGGATGTGAATCTAATTAATTAATTAAGTTTGAACAACCTTACCCAAGCGAGTCTTGAATTCAATTTTATTTTCAGGATCTTCATCCTTCCTAGAACGAAAGCAATGAAATACAAATGAATATCTGGGCTATTTTTTCTTTCAGTCTGAAAGCTCATAGGTCAGAACTCTGCTTATCGCTACTTACTTAGTTTCCTTTTGGGGCTTTTCCATTAGTTCTTCTTCTTCCTTTTCTTTGCTGGCAATCTCTGCCCGTACCTGACCAGAAATAAATGTTCTTCAAAATTTTATGATTTTATGAATATAGTCTCCCAATATAGTAATATAGGAGCAGACTGCTGACTCCCAAAAGCCCTTCACCTCTCTCTGCAGATCCAGCCATTTTCCACTACCACCCAGCTAGTCAGTCACCATTGTTTTTCCACTGTTATAAGCAGCAGGAAAAGACTTCAGTAACTTGCCAGGAAGTTTAAAATATCTCCCAGCATAGCAGCCTTGTTCAAGAGCATTATTTCCTTACTGTTATTGGCAACCAAGTAAAAGCAATCTTCCCTGTCTCAGAATTGCTGGGGGAGGGAAGGTTAAAGAGAGGAGGAAGAGTAAGTAGAGGCAAATGGAAAAAAAGATTATTTAGATGTTTAAAGGCAGGTATTTCATACATAAAATGTATGTACACCATGCATAATATGTAATTGATGTAATATACTTTAGTAACAACCACTGAATAACAATGGATTGAAAACTTTGAACAAATTCTCAGATTGTTCTTGATCAAAATGCATGGCATATATTTTAGTATTTCAAGCAAGTTCTGCAATGATATAAAAATTGGGAAGAGCAAGCATTACAAGCCATGATAGGAAAAATTACCCCAAAAAATCAGCTTAGATATATAGAGTAGTTTTAGGTAGAGCAGCAACAACAAATAAGGGCAAGAATTTCCTTAACATGTGAATTGTTATGCACTGCTGCTTTATCTGGCTCACCTTTTGCAGCAAAGCAAAATCAAGACCCTTCACCAAGTGAGTGTGTTCCATGTCACCACCCAAGAATTTGGACTCCTGAATCAATTGCCGTCTCTTTTCTGCTGCTGATTTATCCCTAGTACAATAAAAAGAAATGGCTTAATATCAGCACTATACTGTACTCCAAACCAGAATGGCAGCAACAGTAACTGTACTCACGCCTCTGCAGTGGGTCCTACTGCCCTGTAATTGGCAGTTGTACTGATTAGTTCTGTTTCTTCATAATCTTTGTTGACACCATCTCGTCTTTCCTTGGCACGGTCTCTGTATTTCTCTGCCAACTCCCTCTCTCGCTCAATCTCTTGTTGACGTAGTTTTGCATAATAGCTGACATTAAAAGAAGAAGAAGAAGAAATAATTAAATTAAGCAAGCAAACCATGGCATTTTAAGATCTTTTTTTAAACACCAATAGTGATTGCCACTGTCCTTTATTTCATTACTGACCTAGGCCTACATTTTTCATACAGGGAAATAGCATATATATTGTCTGATTCATCCTTATATTGAGTACTAAAAGATAAGCAAAAACGATTAGCTCCATTTATCCAGCAGTGTGATTCTTCCTCCAATTTAAGAAAACATAAGCGCTTTTGGAAACTTCAGGAACCAATCTCTATCTTTCTATTTACCTTTTTTTCTTTCTCCTGCGAGCAGCTGGATCTTCATCTTCATTGTACTCTCTTGGCATCCTAAACAGAACAAGAATAAAAATGTTCACAATAAAAGAATGCATTAAACTGCAAGAAAACAGAAACTCCAATTTCAAAAGAATATTAGCAATAATGAAATTAGAAGCCATAAAAAAAGCTTTCAAAATAATACCAATAACAATAACAACATGTGGGCAGTTAATAGAAAGTAATAAATCTTACTTTTCAGGATTGCTACATGGATAAAATGTACATGACATTCTCTAAACAACATTACTATTTTTTTGCAAATTCTATTTATTCAAGTACCCTAGTCCTGATTTTAGCATCTATTATATATGTACCAATTATATAAGATATACAAACTAAAAGTGTACTCATTTTATAGATAACATGAGATTAAGTTAGAACTAGTATAAGATAGTTATGCATTAGCTGAAAAAATGTATTATGTTTTAGTAAAAAGTATAGAAATTGCATGCTTACTCATGATGGCGAGATTTTGAAGGTGGTGCAGATGTTGGTGCTGCCCGTGGAGTCATAAGAAGCTTACGAAAGTCTTCATTGGTCAATTTAGACCTATCACAAAAAGAAATGTTTACAAAAATGCATAAAACAGAATACTTAATTACTCGGTATTATTATTAAATTTGTATGCCACCCAACTCCCAATGACTCTGGGTAGGTTAGAATAATAAAGACATTTTAAATACTGCAAAAATGTGCAACTCATGGTACATAATTTATTAAGAAAGAAAAACTAAATGCTCCTATACAATATTCATTTACTATACCCATATATGTAGACTTGCCAGAATCTCTAATAAAAAAAAATAAATAGTGGTTGTCTTGTGGTTTTCCCACTGATTATAGCACGCAAATTGGCCAGAAAGAGCAGAAAGATATAGAAAAAAAAACAAAATGTTATAGGTAGTTCCAAAGCAGAATACATTATTGCCCCCTTATGAATTGTTTCCTAGGTCAGATGATATTACATTTCATTCTCCAAAGTACACTGAATAAAATGCCATCCCTCAGTCCTTGTTTAACACCATTTTGTCTCTTTACAATCTCATTAGCTAATATCCACAAGTTTTTGCTGGCTGATATAGTCCAATCAGCATTGAAGACAGCAAAGACCCTTGCCTTCCACTGCACCTCTGTTTGATGACAAGGCTCTCTTTTCCTCCAACTATAAACTGGAGAGGGGAACAGGGATTAACTAAATGGTGCTGCTGAGATTTTGCATTCCACACAAGTGTAAGAATAACCTGCAATCTCTTTCAAAGTTCTGTGTCCAGGATGAGGAAATCCTCTTGTTGCACTTGGAAGAAGATGTGCTGGGTCCCCTTAGCAATGTATATGGCAAAAACATTTGTCTTTAACACTGAAAGCTGTATCTTAAAATACAATTAAAAGCTCTACTCACTGGTGGAAAGAATGAGAATCATCCACATCATGGCCATCTGGGGCTAAAGGGTTGGAGAATGGCTCACCTAGAAAAAGAGAATTACAAGTCAACACAATATATCTGAAAGTTAAGTATGCATTTCACTGAAACAGATTGTGACATTTTTCATATAAAGTATCTGGAAAGAAATAATACCAAGAAATAGCTGATATGCAACTGATTTTTCAGCCCAGTTCCAAGGTGTTACTGAAAGTGTTGGAAAAGAGCAAGAGATTCAAAAAAGTTCTTGTCCAGAACAGTATCAGCTTTCTGGCAATCTACAGATCATTCTGTGAAATCCAGCAGGAAGATACAGCAATTACAGAAACTATCTTCTTTTTTTCCGTATCTCAATTTTTTCCTAACTTAAAATGTTCACAAATTTATT
The DNA here is from genome assembly GCF_059951505.1 of Python bivittatus. NCBI lineage: Eukaryota > Metazoa > Chordata > Lepidosauria > Squamata > Pythonidae > Python > Python bivittatus. Next base: position 9,250,829 of record NW_028277124.1, on the reverse strand, counting down.
TAAAGTTCTACCCTCAATTCACCTCTTTCTTCACAATACCTCAGTCTCTTTATTGTGTACATAATAAATATACTATCTATAGGAATATTATCATCTGTGTCTTGGAATTTCTACTAATATACTTCTTTCCCCAAGTAAACACAACAAAAGATATGCAAATATAATCAAGGGAATAACACAAAGTAAATATGATCATTTGCAATACCTATAGTTATTTAGAAGCACTTCAGGAATTCCTTAAAGAGAGGAGGAATAAGGATAGACTCCTAAAAAGTCATGTGTGCAAAAGCATTATAATACATAAAGTGCTTAAGAATTTGGTCATGTTTAGAATAAATCAAGAAATTAAACTGTAAAAGAGTGAAAAATGTTTCCCAGTACAGACAAAGCTTTAGTTTTCAGAGTCCATAAAATTGTAAAATAATAAGAATTAGAAAATGCTGATAGTGATCAATTCTGAAAATGTGACTGAACAGGTAGTATTTCATGTAAGTAAGCCTTGCTTTTCCCCTCATTTTTTCCTCAGGTTTCCCCCCTGAAAATTAGCACATTCTGTATCCGATACAATACAGGGCAAAATACAGAATATATAACTTAGGAAAAAATCTGACACGTTTTGCAAGAATCCAGCAAGCAAATCACAAATAAAGTAACAGTCCACCATCGGAGTATTAGCCAATCCTTTGCCGATCCGACTCTATAAAGCTGCCCCCAAAGCATGAACTAAAATCGAAAAGTTTGCAAACACCTGCTTTATGGCCTTCAATTTTCAGAGGATCCATCGTTCAGTAGGGATTCTTTTGTACCATCAAAAGGGAGGCAAGTCTTCATCAAATTATAGAAATACGCCGAGACTTAAGGGTTAACAGTAGTGAGAACTGAGGGGGCATCGTTAAAAAAGTGAAGATACGGGGAGAAGTTAAAAAGAAAAGAAAAAAGACCACCAAGTCTGCGCTCCTCCGCCTTCGTATGGATCATTCAGCCCTTCGCCACTCAAGACAAGAATAAAATGGGGAAGGGACGCCAGACTGCCTCAGATCCCCCAGAATATATTCGCTGCCCTTCTACTTGGAAAGGGAGGCGAACAAGAAAAGGGAAAGCCAAGCCAGAGGCAATTCACCGACTTCCTCTCCCCCGCGCAGATTTCAAGGTGACACTCACTGTCTCGCTCCGGCATCGCGGCTTCTCCTGAGATGTAAACAGCTCCGGCTGATGTGACAAACAACGGCTCCACCGAACTCTACCTCTTTCCCACAAGACACCGCGCAGGGACGGCGCTTTTAACCCATAGTGCACTGCGCGGAAGCTCTCTGGGAGCTTAGAGATAAGGTAAAGTAATGTGTTAGACTTGTCGGGATAGGTCATTTCCGGGTTGACTTTTAGAATTAAGTTAGCCTTTCAATGATCTCTCATTAAAAATAACGGCAAATCTAGAATTTCAGCATGTCTCCTCAGCAAATTCCAGCGAAAACAGCAATTCTCATTCAATATGTATCAAGTCTTATTTTCTTATTTTAACACTGAAAAAAGTAGTCCTTGTTTTGCGGGTTGAGGGATCGTAGGTTACGACAATTTTGAAAATGAGCTTTTTACTATTTTGTAGGTTGAGAACAGGTTTCAACGGCTTTTCGGGCTCTCTACCTAAAATCCGGCCCAGTCAATCGTGTTCTTCTTTGACTTCCTTGCAAATATGTTCCCCTTTAGATATTTAAGAACTGAAAAGCATCGCCGTTTTCAAACAAAATATGACATTTATAGAGGACTGTGAGATGTGGACTGCAAAGATACGAACGACCTAGTGATCTTTCGAATTTTGGGAAGCTTGGGCTAGCAGGCCGTTAGGAGGACGAGTTGGTCTCATTTTGCTAACGCTGCTGCCTTTGTTTCTACGTAGACCAGCTGCCCCATCGCTGCTCTTCTAATTTTTCACCGATTTCTACACGTAGGTTTCAGCCCAGTACGTGGATAGCCAGATAGAGCTTTAAATCAAGGAAAATGTGAGTTCGGTATCCCTCCATCCTATCATAGGTCTGTAAGCGGCAGCAAGCGACCGCCTACTTTTTACCCATAACTCCTCGCGCGCCTCTCGCCCTGTGCGCGTCATTACGCGTCCGTCTTCTGCTAAGCTCCGAATTGGCTACGGAGACGGCGAAGCAACGCCCTCTGCCCGCAGGACCTTTGAGGCTGGCGGTCACCATGGCGGCCGCCTCGGTTGTCCGAGCCATTGGGAGCAATCTGGGCCAGAATCTCAAGGAAATCCGGATCCACCTTTGCCAGCACTCGGCGGCTAGTCAGGGAGCCCGGTAGGTGAGAGGCGAGCGCTTCGCCGACCGCTTTGTGGAGGGGTGTGGAGGCTGTCCAGCTTACCCTTTCGCTGGGTGGGTTTGCGCGTCTCGCGGGCTAAAATGTGGGTGGCATTGCCCAGCTTGGCGTTGGGTGCATTGTGGGCATTTGAGTAGAGCTCAGTTGTAACGCTTCAGTATGTTTGGCTGCAGAGAGGAGCACTCCAGTAAGTGACCGGGAGCATTGGAGATAACCTGATATAGAAGGTATCAGGGAAACAAAAGTTCCTTTCAGAAGTGGCTCCTGGCTGTTGAGAAGAGGAGGCTGGCCCTGCCTGCTTCTTTACGAGTTGCTAAGTGGATAGGCTGGCAGGAAGAAAATAGTGAGGTGCCACTTGGGCTGCTGTTCAGCCTAGCAGGAGGTAGTCCAGTGGTTTTTAAACCAAATCCTTCCTTACATGCTTCAAGGCAGATAAGATTAAAAAAAATGTTTGGTTCCCCCTCATAGACAATACAGGAAGCAGAGGACCTTTTAAGGGTGAAATATTCATAATGATGCTAATTACAGTCAGCCTTCTTTACTAGGGGGAGGTGTGTGCGCGCGCATGTGTGCTTCTTTTCTAAGTATGTTTCTAAGTTTGTCTGAGAATTTCAGAGTGATCTATAATGTTCCTCCACCCATTATCCTTACAGAAAGGCCATGAGTTTTCTTCAGCTATTCTAATCTTCTGTTTGCCTGATACGGTGAACTAAAAATATGAGCTGGGTTCACACAATGTGTTAGACAAAAATATGTTGACTTGTGTATGAACGTGTGCAGTATTCAAAGCAAAGTAAGTGACTATGGATCAGTTGCTCTGCTTTCTCTCAGCCCAACCTACCTCAGGGGTTGCTGCTGTGGGGAAATGTAGAAGAGAGCAGTGTGAACCTCATCTTGAGTTCCTGTATAAAAGGTAAGCTATAAATCAAATAAATAAATAGTGTAATGTCTGAAACATTATTGTGAAGTGTAGCATATTCTGTGATTAGATATTTAACTAATTTTTCTATAGGGCTGATAATTGAATGGCATGAAGATGAACATTGAACCGGATGTACTGTATTCTATTCTGTTGGATTTTTTGCAGAGATTTCATTGAACAACACTATGTCACTTTGAAGAAGGCAAATCCAAACTTCCCCATCTTGATCAGAGAATGCTCCAATGTTCATCCCATGCTATGGGCTAGATATGGTGAGTTGAGAAGAACTTTTGTGTGAAATACTCTCTTGCAAGTACGACAGAAGTAATTTTGTACAGTTCATTCACCAGGGTTTATTTCTCTCTAAAACATTTTGTTTAAAAAATATATTGCTATTAAAAAGAAAAATATGAGGGTTTTCTGCAGATATGAACTGCAGTATTTGGTAAGCCAAGTCCATCTTCACACAAAATGTATGAACATGTTGGCATAATCTATCAAAAGAAATATATAGTATTACAAACTTCAATATCTCTATCGAAGGTAGAGAGTCGATAGAGACTTCTGTGTTAATTCTATTAATACTGTTGACAAATTAAGTTAAATTGTTAAATCCTTGCAACAGAAAGAAGTTGGCAGGTACTAATAGAGTGTATATATTGTAGAGCCACTTAAGAGTAACTGGCAGAAGGGAAATCCTTTAAAATCATAGACAAAAGTGTTCGTTTCCTTTTCAAAATTTTCACTCATTTTCTAACACAAGTTATTTTAAAAATGTTATAACAACATAACACAGTGTCTATAACTTGTTCAATTTAAGTTTTTATAGTAAGAAAAGCTTCTGTCATTCATAATTTATGTTGAGGCTCCTGATTTTGTATTATCAGTTGTCTAACTAGATGGATCTCTCAATGGCCAAATGCTTCAAAAGTATGACTAGTGTCAGTGCATCATGTTTACTTTATTGCCTTCCACAAACATGTAAAAACAGGATTTAAATCCCATAATGGGAAAAATAATTACTACTAGTATTATTGGGGGGCCAGCTTTCCTCTAACTTTATAGCAAATTGTGATGGCATTGAATCTTTATTTCTAAAACTCTGATCAGCAAAATCTAATAAATGAGAGTGAAAATAATAAAGTAACTAAAGCCTTGTATGAACTAATGGATAAAGCAGTTATAGCATTTGCTGACTCTGAACAAAAGTGCAGTAGTATTGTTATGGTAAAAGTTAATGTCTTTGTGGGGTGAGTATATTTGCCTACATCCTTAATAAGAGATCTTTTTAAAACTGAATAGACTAGTTGAATTATGAAGCAGGGTAGATTTCAGAACCAGGTGGGAATGGGAGAGATTCACTCCTTGCAAAGAGTATTGCAATCTGAAAAAGGCCTGCTGTGACTCATAAATAAGACTACTCTCCTAGGTATAATCTTCTACTATGTTGATCTCTCACTTGTCCAAATTCCTTGAGAAAATTACATAAATGATAAAGTAAAATTACTAGGGACATATGTGAATTTCAGCTCTGGCTGTGTTCATACAACATGCTTAACAAGCCAGCTAAAAATCCTAGAGGTTGCATTCATACCACATACTACATGCACCTTAGGTTTTGGTGGCTTAGCATGATGTGCCAGTTTATAGTAGCTGATGTTCAGGATGTTGTATGCACTGAGAAGAAACTATTGTGCGTATATATATTGTCCCCATAGGCTTTTTGGGGGGTCTGAATTGTATTAGCAAGTCTACAGATAAGCAATCCATTTCTAAAGGAGCTATAGATTAAAAACACAATTGTTTCTTGAAACCTTAGAATTATCTTTGAATGAAGTCAGTCCATAAGATTCTTTTTTAATCAGATTTGTTTTTCTTCAGCTTTTGGCCTAGAGAAGAGCATGTCACTGAATAACCTAAATGTGGAGCAAGTTGCTAAAGCCTTGGAGAATGCTGTTAATAGCAAAATATAAAGATAATCCTGTATCCTCATTTTATTCAAAAACAATATGTAGACTCTTTTTGTTTGTAATTTCTGTGTAATTAATTGTGATCTATAAATAAAGTTACGTACAAAGTGTCCTGTTTTAGTCAACATATGTACCAGGGCAGTTGTAATCATGCAGAGCATGATTTCTAGAATTCTTTCCCACTACTTTACCAACAGTGGGCATAAGAGGTTCTGTTCTTTCTTCAGTATGGTTATTTTCCTGCTCTTCCCTTCATGTCACATCAGTGTATGTGTGCATTGGGAAACACATAATGGACTACATTCACTCCACTTTGGATTACATGACCAGGAAGGAGGAGAGCTTAGGAAGGAACATCAGCAACTTTTGAATTGCTGTCCAAATGTGTCTCCCAAAATGATGCACTGGGGGATGTTTTTTCCTGGAAAACTTTTCTCCGCATCCCCCAGACAGATCCAGTCCATCTTAAACTTGGTCCTTTTTTTGCTGGCTTCTCCTGCCCGACCAAATTTAGTCCAGTCATGCTCTGTTTTCAGAGAGTTATCCTATTTATGGATAGACAGAGTCCTAAACCCTTTTACGTAACTTTTTTCCAGTGTTATGTTGGTCTGGAAAGAATAAAAACAATTGAAGTTTATTTACCAAAATTAAGATAAAAAACAAATTTGACACTGACTTAAAAAAACACTTAAAAAAGGCATGGGGGAAGGTGCCCTGCCCACTGTGTGAAATCTTGCCCAGGGGCTGAAAAGATAGCTGGCTTCTTACTGAAAACTCCAAGCCAATTCTTCAAACTCTCCCATTAATTATGTGCAGTCTGTGCTAGGCCAGTTCTCAAAAGTAGCTGGATATATTCAATTAATAATACTGCTCTTCAAAGGGTTTTGTTTAAAGTTTCTTGACAACAAGCTAATCTAGTTGATTTATATATGTCACTGCTTCAACTTTGTAAAGAAGTAAAATGTACACTTTCAGTTCCAAAAGAATCATTTTGAGGGACAGCAGTTAGCCGGCTAGCTGTTTGAATTAGTGCTTTGACTCGCTCTTGCAAATGTAGGTTATCTTGATGCTGCTGTAAGGCATATAGTCCAGAATGATTTACAAAATCAGTGGCAGCCTGGCAGAGTGAAAGAACATAAACATTAATATCAAGATTGCTACAACATCCTGGACTTTTAGAAAATAGAGTAACAGTGTGATATACCAAATACAGACATTTACCTTTGGCCAGTGAAGGAAGATGAGATGCAGTAGTTCTAGATCTTGGCCTACCACTTCAACATCAGAAACAACAAGGATGTTAACAAGAGAAGGAAGCACAGCCTTTTGGTGCAGCATCTCACAGTAAGCAGTACCCTTGGCAGCTATATTGCACAACACTGTTAGAACCTAAAGGAGATGGAACCAGAAGCTAAGATTGGTAACTTCAGTTACTAATGTCAGTCTATGCTGATATTAAAAACTGTTTCCTTAAATATCTTACACTGTTTACAAAGATTTAGTTTTTATTGCCTTTCCACTAAGATTTAGGACACAGTGTCAATGTGACTAGATCCTCACACATGAATGCCAACAGTACCACTTTATTAGCCATATCATAGTAAAGAATTTGAATAAAACCATCCATAACAGAATAAATAAAACCGCTTTGTACACTTTAATAATTGGGGCTAAAGACCCCATATGACAATGATTCATTACTTTTAACAGTGAATTCATACATGCTGTTCCTCTGAGCTCCTACGATGATGGAGCCATGACCCAGTCTCAGAAAAGACTACCCCTACATAAGCAAAGGTGCTAACTTGCTTTATCACTTGCCAACTAAAAACCATCTATGTCTGTTATGTCTTTTTCCGAAAACCACAACCTTTGACTTCAGTATATTAATAATCAGACTGTTATCATGACAATAGCAGCCAAATCTATCCAAGAGCTGACACAGACCAACTAATAAGTAGATCCCCAAATATGATTGATCAAATGTTCATCAGTAGATCTCACTGGCTGATTTTTTCACTATCTCTTGAGACCATAGTATATTTTCTCTGATGCTGGAAATTAGTTTGGAAACAAGGACAACAAAGGTTTCTCTATCATTTGATGAAATCCTGAAGCTTGTATTCCCAAAATGGGTAAAAATTCTAAAACTCAGTTAAGGAATACACATATATAGTAAATGTTAAAGATTCTTTTATTTTAAAAATAATTAATTGGAAACTGTCCATGGGCATTATTGAAAACAGTAATAAACTAATTTCAGTAATTTGCTTGGAAGTGTCTCATCTCCCCAGAGAAAAAAAGACAAGGGCAAGCTGGGGGAACATTCTGATAACTCAAGGTGGTGGTGATCTGAGCACATGCAAACATGCTCTGAAATTTTCAAATGTGCCCACCAGCCCAAAAAAGATGGGGATTCCTAACCTATAGAAACAGGAACATACAGGTAGTCCTCTATCTATGACCATTCTTTCAGCAATCATTTGAAGTTACAATGGTGCTGAACAAATGGTGGTTATGATTGGTCCTTGGAGTTTTGGCCTCCCCAGCACCCCCACAACCATGTGATCGTGATCTGGGCACTTGGCAACCGGTTGCAGTGCCCTGTGATCACCATTTGGAACCTTCCCTGTGGGATTCCCCAGAAAGTCAATGGTGAAGCCAGCAGGGAAGGTTGCAAGCCACTGGCATAAGTCTCCCCCACCCACCCATGTACCCTCCCCCAGCCCCTCTGCGCTCGTGCCACGCCAGCCACTCACACACCCCACGTACCCTCGACTCTCACACACTCCTTCACACCCCCTCCCTCACACCCCTGACCTGGGCATCCCCTCACACCCTCCCTGACCCACACTGCACCTCTCATGCACCCTTTCCAACCTGCACCTCTGTATACACTCTCGCTCCCTCCTCGACCCGGCAGCAGCCACTTACCTGCCTGCCAGCCTGCGACTTGCAACTTCCTGCCAGCTTCCCCACTAATTTTGATTGTGGGAAGCCGGCAGGAAGTTGCCTCACTTAATGACCGTGGATTTGGTTAATAACTACAGGGATTGTGATTGCTAAGTGATGCAGTTATGCTTTATAACCACATTGCTTAGCAATGGAAATTCTGGTCCTGATTGTCATCATAAGTCGAGGGCTACTTGTAGCTCCTGCGATGATGGCAGCTGGTGATTAAGGATGGTGCCAGATTTGTAAAACACTCAAGAACCTTAAATCTCTATAGAGAAAAACAGTAAGATGAAAATTTCCCCATCTGTTAAAAATCTCATTCATTAGCGTTGCTAGGTATTATTTCTGTTTGATTAATATTTTCTGGAGCACTGAGACATTGGACAGAAATTCAAAAATCACAAGAGGTTGCTTCTATGTTTAGAGAGTCATGAACCTGTGTATTTGGCAAGTGACATCTTTTTGACAAACCGACCTGATTTTCTAGACACTGAAAATAGAAGAAACACCTTGAAGTTGAACGAGCATCTGCTGAAGTACAAGAGAATGATGAATGTTCATGCCTTTGCAGAATCTCCCTACTTTTCATGGCCTGCATGGTCCCTTAGTCTAGTGAACAAGCCATTTTGCTCCCTCAGGTAGGACACCTCAATATGCATAGTATTTAAGACCAAGCAAGTTATTTGGACAGCTGAAGCAGAAAATGTGGTAAGAACTTAGCTTCCTGCATTGTCCTTTTATATCATCTAAAGATCAGTTGTCTGAAGCAGGTATTTTGCTTTGATTAATGGCAGAGTAACCTTTAGCTTCATACATGTCCAACCGAACCTTGCCAAAAATGTAACTAAAAACAGCTATTCATATCAAATTGTGAAATATTTTGACAACATTTCAATATTTTGGAATCAATATTTTTACCTACCAGCAAGCTGATCACTTGATAAGAACATAAGAGCTTCAACATATAGGGAAAGAGTTCCAGGCTGAGCAGAGCAGAACAAGATGTGGTGCTGCTAACTGAGAAAAGCAGATAGAAAAATCAGCCATTCATTCTAGCATTTATTTCACTTAGAACATGCAGGCAATAGGGATTGAACAAGAACTATATTACTGAACCTGGAGTTTACCATTTCTCAAAAACTGATTTTGCTCTGAGCAAAGATGCTCTATCATTCTACAGTATGCATTGTCTTTATTTATCTGTAATGTTCTAAAATTAGGCAGCTATTAATACAGTATTCAATCAATTATTTGTAACTGAGTTCTTAGTATTATCAGCTACTGCACTTTGGAAGAGTCTAGATTACAACAAAAACAAAGACTAGCAATCCTGTTGCTCTCTCAACCAGAATACCTGAGACAAGTGTTCAGAGGACATACCTGTGAGGTTATTCATGAGCCACAGACATTCGCTTACAACAAAGGTGTGTTTGGGCAGGAAACGCTGTATAAAGACAAACAAGGCCTTCAGAAGGCACTCTTCCTTTATTAACAGTTCATTATTATCTGTCTTATCTTCTGCAAGAAGATTGCCAATGCACCGCACAACAGGGCATATCAACTGAAGGTAAAATAAAATGAGATACATTCAGAAAAAGTTTCAGAGGCTTAGTCTGGTAAATCCAATATATTTCCCTTTCACTTTACCAATTCTAGACCCTCAACAGAAGTTGTTGCTATCAGAGAGGACAATTCCAGCAACAGTTGCACTAGGGATGGCACAGTCCTTTGGGAGATCAACAATGAATTGTTCACTTGGCTACAAATAGAAGGAAACCAGAAGATAAGTATTCTGTTTCAGCAAGATGGTTACAGTCCAACTTTTCTCCTTTCCACTACTATAATCCTCCCCACATTCAAACTACTCATTTTTCAGGAGCACCAATGTTCAATGTTCAAAGTCTGGGTGGAAGACATGGGATGTCAGAAATGCAATGTTATATAGATACTAATCCTGATTTAGCTATGAGCTTCTTAGCAACTTTGATCTATTATCTAGAAGCTTGCCTCTTTTGGTTTACATTACTTTACAGGAAAGAAATTAATATATACCTTCTATTTATTCCAGATCTGTAAAATAATGGATTTGTCTCAAATGTTGAAAGTTGCACTAGTAATAGGGTTGACTATAAATCTAAACATAAATTTAGATATGTGGGAGTATCACTTCTGGTATTCATGATGTGTATTGACTTTCACCTCAATGCACAAACATTTATAACATTTCATTCTAAATGTATGGTAAAGACCTATTTTCTTATCATTTCAGAATGAAGGATACAGAATAATGGTCTAAAGTTAGAGTAAGACAGATGAAGTGACTATAATGGGGTGAATCCTATTTTTTTCAGTTCATATCTCAACACCCCCCCCTCCCCATCAAACCTGGCATGCCCTTATCACCTCCCAAATGGACTATTATAATCTATTCAAAATAGGTGGTGGGTGGGAGGGTGCCTTCAAGTCAGTGGAGAAGTCCCTGCAGTTTTCTTGGCAACATTTTTGGAAATGGTTTGCCACTGCCTCCTCCCTAGGGCTGAGAAAGAGTGACTGGCCCAAAGTCATCAAGCTGGCTTTGTGCCTAAGGAAGGACTAGAATTCAGTCTCCCAATTTCTAGCCCAGTGCCTTTAACCAAACTGCTCTTGGTTCAAAATGGGACTGTCCTGAAAACCATCCAGAATCAGTACAAAATGCAGCTGCTTGCCTGCTAATGAGAACCCCCTGACAGTATCTCATAATACTTCAGGAGTTGTACTAGTTACCAATTTATCTCTGGGTACAATTCAAGGTATTAATAATAAAGTCCTTTATGGCTTGGGGCATGGATGTCTGTAGGACTGCTTACTCCAAGTAGAATCTGCCCGCCCAAGGTGTGCTGGCAGAGGAACCATACTAAAAGTCCCTATCCCCCACCCAAGGTACAAAGGCAGGGGATTTGGAAGCAAGCATTTTCCTTCTCGTGGAACTGTTTCCCTCCAGAAATAAAATCAGCATCCTCATTGTTAATATTTTTTAAAAATAGTGAAAATGCAGCTATTTAAGCAAGCATTCAGAAATTAAGATATGTAGCTAGAATGCAGATGGGCACCGCAAATGGTATTGTCATTATGATTTTTACTATTAATATTATATGTATAATATTAATGTGTATAGTACTGCTTTTTATTGCATACTGTTTTTGTAAGCCACTCAATTGTCTTTTTTCCTGAAGCAGAATAAAAGCACTTGTGAATGAATGGAATGAATAAACAAACAAACAAACCCAGTCCTTTTTCTCCTGACTTTTCTATTGCATTGGCCCTGTTTGTAAGCTGTCCCTGTTTTTCTTTGTTCTTGCTCTTTGAATTCAGGCAAATTGGAAATCCCTCTTTTTTCCTGATTTTCTGACATGCTTGTATCATCTTAAAAACCCAACGATGCGATATCAAAGGACCAGCCCTCTGGGTTACTTTTATTGTAAATCAATGTGTACAATTATCCAAAAGTAGCTACAGTACCAGAAATAGAATCCTATTAAAGGGACTGTTTTGTTTTTTTTACAGATCCCTCCCCCGCCAAAAAATGGAACAGAAAAGCAACCAAAAAAGTAGTCTAACACACAACCTAACCCCATTTTCTATTTAAAATAACTACATCTCTTTTCCTCAGGGAAAGCCTATAACTAAATCCTGTCTTGGAAAGAGCTGTCCCACTCCTGTGCATTGGTTTCTTGTTCTAATGACCAGCCCCGCTACCATCTGTCTTTTGCTCAACATTTTCCCCATCCCCTCTTACTAAGGAGAAGATTAATGAATTATTTAATGGCCACTCCTCACTATAATGAGACCAGACTTCTTTTCTCACAGTTTACCTACGAAGCCTGGAATGAGAAGTTATGCTTACTGCTTAACCCTCTGTTCCCAATATATGCTGCCTACTATTTCAGATCCTCATTGTCCACAAAACATGTTTACCTGCAAATAATGTAGTGAAGACCCCACGCACATTCCACTGCGGTTCCTATTCCATCTTCCAGCCTGGAACAAACCAAGTGAAGCATGTGTTGTGGGAGAGTGGATTCTAGGACCAACCTGAGGACAAAACGAAGATCTTATTTAGTTACTAGGAGAACTAAGCAGCAGCCAGATAAGCACTATCATATTACAGAAGCTTACAGAAGTGTGAAAGAAAACACTGTACTATGCAGGCCTTAATGAACACAACAAGAATTTATCTACAATTTCACAGTGGTATGACATGTAGAATTTCTGTGTTTATTAAAATGTATGTATTCTTTAGCTTAAGACCAATATAGATGAAATGGCAAAAACTGCTTATTTCTTTTTTGCAGGGAGGGTGTGCGAGTGGCTGGTGAGGCGCAGCAGGGCTGGCTGCTGCCACGTGGGGGAGGGTGTGCAAGGGTTCAAGCAGCTCCAGAGCTGTGCATGGCAAGAAGACCCAGAGCCATGGAGCAGCAAGAAGACCCAGAGCTGAAGCACCTGCTTAGGACCCCACCTCCTCCCACGCCCCATCGGTGGCTTATCCAATGAGGAGCACCCCACATCTCTTGCCCGCAGGAGCAGTCTTCCAAGAGCCACGCCACCTAGAACGGCCCTCATGCCCCAGCCTGATATCACTGGCACCCAATTAGAGCAGGGAAAGAAAAAAAAATATTCCTGTAGCTCTCACTCACTGGCCTGCGGGATGTTTCTGTGGTGCCTCCCCACACGTGGCCAGGATGGTGAACCCAGCAGAAGGGAGGCAGGCAAAGGCGATGAAGGTCAGCTGAGGGGGCGGCGGTGGGGCAGTCATAAATATGGGCTGGCTTGAATTTTTATCATGTGACTGTGGGGGTACCGCGTTGGTCTTAAGATCAAAAAGCAGTCATGTCCATTTTTTCAGCGCTGTTGTAACTTCAAACAGTCACTGAATGAATGGACATTAAGCGAGGACTACCTGTATTAGAAAGTGGTAAGCAGAAAATTGAATAATAGAATCACAGAATTGGAAGGGGCCATTTAAGCAATTAATTTGAACCCCCGCCCTCTTACCACAGGATTTTAATTTAAGCAGTCTGACAAATGTCTATCCAGCACTTGTGGAACACATCCAGTGAAGGTTAGTTAATCACCTTCCTTGGTAATTGGCTCCATGTGGGCATCTCATAGTCACATATGCATGTAATTCCTAAATTGAAGATTATTTCACTTACGGTATGATTTCATCTGCCGCTTCTTTGGATTGCAAGAGCTGTGACAGAACATAGCCAACACCTTCCTGTATCGCCACATGAGGAGACTGAAATCAAGCAATCCAACTCATCATCCAATAGTTCAGGGTCAAAGAGCCAGTTAGAAAAGGAAACAGATAATAGCAACGCATACAGAAGAAAACAGAGTGAACTAAGTCAGTGAAGAAAAAGCTGTCTACAATGCTAACAACTTAGCTGCCTAAATCCAGTAGCATTAGAGGAAAAAAAAAAAAGCAGTAGCACTTTTCTGTTGTGCAGAAAAAAATATATCGGATACCTTGTGAACAAGGCTACCTGTGCAAGGACTAGCCCAGAAAATATATTCTTTCAGAAACACTCAGAAGTTGCTTAGTAAGTTAAGCAAATCTTAGTAATGCAGTAACAAGCAATACTAAAAACAGCGAGCTATCCTCTATGAAGATTCTTATTTTAACGTCTTGAGTAGCTGTAAGATAGACTTCTATAGCACATGCTATAAGAAAGGAGATTCCACTTATTTTAATTGCAGAGAAAATGAGTGCATTGTAGTAGTTGAGGCATTCAGTCAAGACTAGGAATATCTATTAAGTCTTGGACTTCATTGGAAGAACTTGGGCCAATCATTATTTCTCAGCACAACTTAAGTCACACAGTTATTGTAGTAAGGATAAAAAGAGGGAGATTCCACATCTACATCAGGAAGGGCAATATAAATGTAATAAATTTAAAAAGTAATTTATGAACCAAAACTGGTATTCAAAGTGCCTGGGCACAGATTATATCTGATACTCACCTGGATACAGGATGCCAACACTGGGATGATGCCCTGAGGTAGAAGGTGTTTCTTCACAGCCTTCATCTCAACCACTAAGTTCCCTAATGTATACAAACACAGCTCCTGAAATAGATTAGGAAAGAGTGTGTGCCCTATGTTCACTCTATTCTTACTGCAGCTTTATGAACAAGAGCTGCAAACAACTCTTAAGGATAAGCTTAGTAATTTCTGGAAATTTAAATGCATAACAATACTAAGAGTAAAAAGGTAAATAAAGTACATAATTTCTATAGCAATAGAAAAAAAAACCCTAATATGTTTAACAATATACATGAAGCACTCCCATTTGGATGTTGGGATTTAGGTGGGATCTATTAAGTTTTTAAAGTGCTTTTTAACAAGTTTGTACTGTGCAAGACAACTTCCTCTAATCTCCACATGATCCTCAGAACCTTCCCTCTACAGTTCTGGAATCAAACAGCCTGCTCTTAAACCATCAAAATTGCAAAAGAACCTAGTTTACCAGATCTGCATCTCTGAAAACCAACCATAAAAACTCAGTTTAGTGACATTTGTTGGCACTACCTGGTGGGACTACATCCATTTTGACTTACCTTTTCTTTTTAAAGCAAGTAATAGCTTACTGAAAAGAATCGTTCTGAAATCATTACATTCTGTAAGTGGAACCACACAGGGATAATTACTTGGTCACTTCTGGCTTGACAGAAGAGAGAGCAATTAAGCACAGGATTCCTTCCATCTTACCACGAGAGCTACACTGTGTCCAGAGAGGTAAGTCAGGAGATAAGAGGTTGCTGGCAAACATGCTTCGACCACAGCAGGATCAGTAGACAGTGAGAGTTCGTGCAAACAGCAAGCTGCATCCATCTGCAAGTTGGCTAGATTGCTGGTAAACAGGCCAATCAGCAGAGACATACTGCCCTCCAACCTATCAATTAAAACATAGAATGGATATATTCTCCTGCTACATTGCAACCTTCCTGGAATGTTTCTCAACCTTGGCAACTGTAAGACGAGTGGACCAACTCCCAGAATTTTGGGAGCTGAAGTCCACTTGTCTAAAGTTGCCATGGTTGAGAAACATGGTCTAAGCAAAAGAAAGCAATGGCCAATTACAAGTATCCCAGGTTAACAGTTACAGGGAATCTGTTTGACTCATGTCAGCCCTTCGAGGTAGTCCAGACAAGAAGCACAAACCATGAGTACTAACATTACCTTTACTGTAAGGTTACAGTAACAGAAGCTTGCAAGTCTGAAAGTATTTCTCCCCTCCTTTTCTTTTTTTGGATTTTTTTTATCCTGTCTTTATTATTTTTATAAATAATGCTTTTACTTTCCAGAAAAACTAGGGAGGGTCCCTTCTGAAATGCTTCCCACATCCCTTTTGTTTCTGTGAGCCAAGATACCTTTTGCATAACTGTTGTCTAGTCTGAGGCTCTTCCTCCTGTCTCCCAATATCATTCCCACATACCATTACAACCCAAGAGTCCAGGATAAGCAAAAGTGAATGGCATTTATGGAACCTGAATAAAAAAACCTGGGTGAATTTATTCTCCTCCCCAAAAGCACTGGAATACAGATTGGAAAAGTTTAAAGATTTGGTTTGTTGCTTCCTCTTCCAAATTTGGGTTATCTATTGCAGGTTTGAAGTATATCAACCTGGTGGAGGAAAGGGGAGAAAACAATATTGCTGGGGCTGCAAAGTGCCTCCCCATTCCATAACATTTAACTTGTTTCTGAAGCTGCTTTTTTTCCCCTTTGTAAGAAAAGGCAAGGACATTATCTACATTCAAAACACCGAACAGATGTTTCTAGATGCAGTAGTTCATCTTCTTAATCCTTGTGTAAATCATAATTGAATTCCTATAATCTGACCCACCAGGATAAAATTAATATCCAACCTCATAACGAAGAGGACTGAAAAGTTAATTATAGTTAACCAAGGAAATGAATGCTCTTCTACACAGTAAAGGTACATGTGCTGTAATTGTGTTTACATACAAACTTTTAAATTTTCTCCCTCTCTGCCAAGCAAAATAGTGAGATTAAATCCTATCATGTAGATCAGTTTCCACACTGCAAGTTAATTGGAAAGGGGGAAAAATCATTTTCAAATGTTACGAAGTTGAGCACACACGTTCATGTATATAAGAAATATCCTGCAGAAATTAAAAATCCTCCAGTGTGGTAACAGAAAGTTACAAAAAATACCCATTAAAAGGTAAGCTTTAAACTGCTACCATACTGTTTACCCAGTAAACATTATTTCAGCAATCATTTATAGAGTCAAAATGAACAAGTAATGAATCTTGTGAAGAGAAAAAAAATCAATGAAGTATTGTGTCTTGCAGGAATTGCAGATAGAGACATAAATATTTAGGAAGAAGGAACCAAACTAACTCTTTTCCTACCAAGTGACCAAGAAAAGGCAGACTCCTGTCAGTACATCTTTATATTTTCTTTTTAGGCCCCATCAGTAGGAAGGTTTTACCTGTATTGCTTCCTGTTCCAGGCTCTTATATTGGCCAAATGCAAACACTTGACTTAGAGGGAAGATTAATGGGACTCTCCCTTAAGTCCCAGCAAACTCCTTTAAACTCTCCATATCTACTCACTCAATGAAAAAATTATAATATATGTAAAAACTACTAACAGATGCAGTCTTCAAGGCTAAAACAATACAGGAAAAAAGGCAGTAAAACTGAAATTCTGTAGTATATTCAATGAAAAGCTTTGAAATATATGTATTAAAGACACCATCTGGATTCAACAAGAAAATTTCCTAAAAGTATTAAAAACCAATTTCTTAAGCTATTAATGCTCCTAAATCTAGATATTGAGATACAGAATGAGCCAAATCTTACCCAACAACCAAATCAACCACTTCCCAATGGTTTCATGTAGATATTCACTAGCAAATAGGTCAAGATCAAAGCTTTTGAAGCAGCATTTATCAGTGGCCAGTAATATCCCAGCACCACCTTCTGGAAACAGTCCAACTGGGAAAAAAAGGCAGTGGGAAAGGATGTGGAAAAGGAAGTGGGGAAGCTGTCTTGCCCAGATCCTTCTGAAATCTGGCAGCATAAAATCTAGGTCATTCTATCAACTTCAAACCAAAGAAGCAATTTCCCCTAGGATCATCCCATAATGGAAGTGTACATCAGCTAACCTGATAAATTTCTGCTGGATTTCCCTGTGCTGTAGTCCTCGTCGAAGGAGATGCATAGAGACTGTTCTGTCTTCTGTTCCTCTCTGGATCTTTCTTAACAGCTGTGAAACCTGCCAGTGAGCAATACCGAATCAATACAAGGCCTTACAGAGAAACCAAATCTGAGATGGAAGCTTGTTTTTATTCCACCTAGTATGGAAGGCTGAAATAAACCACATTTTGCAACAGCTGAGAGACTTTTTAAGAATGGCTGATTGCAGTGTTGTAATAGTCAAGATGGGGTATAGCTAAAGCATGGATGACTGTCCAAACCTGATCAACTCATTAATAACTGCGGCTGGCATACCAGCAACAACTGAATAAAAGCTGTCCTTGCCATCACTTGTGAATCTAATGACATCTCTCCATCCAGTAGTGAATACCACCTTTCCAGGCAGACATAGCTGCCCATACTAACTTTATTATCTTTCTCCTTTCAAGACAGAAATTATTTTACAGGCCTTTGTCTGCTCCATTCTTCCCTAATCCCCGCCCAGAGTAGTGCTCCTGTTTACAGCTCCTGCCAGCCTGGAATAGAACTTGTGGCTCTAGCAAGAGCAGAGCACTTCCTTAATCTTGAGTGGTCTCCAAAGCTAAGCAGGGGAGACTGCAAGCAATCTGCAGGGCTGCAAGTAGATTGGGAGTTAAAAAGAAAAAAAAAATCCCAGAGAGCAGTGATAAAACATTTCCACAGAGTTGCCAAGAAAGCTACATAGCTAAGCCTATGCAGTTACCAGGAGCTAAGCTTGTCTCAAGTGTGACTTAACCCAAGCCATTCCTGTTCAATCTGTGGGAGCAGACAGCATCTCAGAAGTTTGCTAATTGCCAACCCAAAGCTAACTGATATACAACTAGAGGTCTGATGGTTCTCATGTATAGAAAAGGCCTATTTGTTTTACTGGAACATTTATCTCACAAGCAGCCCTCCCTCCAGTCATCAATCCTAGTTTTATTTCCAGTATAAAACAACAATTTTATTACAGTTTTAGACCAGAACAGAAATAGTGTTACAAACAATAAAAGTTTAATAACATTAATAAACTTAGCAAATGTCAACTATTATATCCCAGACAATATATTAGCAATACATGCCCATGTAGCTAGAACACAACTGCAGGTTCTAATTGCAAATAAGAAAACAAATTGCATCTGAAGTTACTGTCTGGTCCCTGTCAGCAAGTTAGTAATCAGTACAAAATCTGACTGTGTAACATAGGAAATTAAATCAGCAAAAAATGTGCAGGGTAAAATGCCATGTTTGCCCCAGAACGCCTGCCTTATAGGGATATAATCTCTAGGATAATGGAATTTTATTACCTCTATCCTCTAAGAATGAACTATCTTAAGATCATCCAACATCTTAAGATCACTCAACACAGAATAGAGCCCTAGATGGAAAGGGAGATGTCAGATGTTCAACCTGGCTTTAGAAAAGCCCAAGAAACAAAAGACAATTATTGATACACACTGGATAACTGAGAAAGCCAAATACTAAAAAGAAATCAATGTACGCTTCGTTGATTATAGAAAGGGTTTGACTTTGTCAACCATGTCAAGCTGTGGAATGCCCTTAAGAAAATGTGAATCCTAGAACATCTCACTGTCCTCATGAAAAGCCTATACACAGGACAAGTAGCCACAGTCTGGATGGAACAGGGCAAAACAGGCTGGCTTCAGGTCAGCAATGGAATAAAAACAAAGTATGTGAGTAAGGAGTATACATGTAAGAGTAAGCAGTAAGAACAAATATACTGTATACTCTTCTATATGCAGAATATATATTGAGGGAAGCTGTAATGGAAGAAGATGAGTATGGTTTTAAAACCGGAGGAAGAAACATCAATATTATGCTGATGACACTACTCCAAGAAAATGCAAATTATTTGCAAGCTGTCATAATAAAAGCCAAAGAGCACAGTGAAAAAATGGGACTAAAATTAAGGAAACTAATAACAACAGGTACAGCAACCAGAATTTCAGAAGTGACAATTAAGATATTGAAGTGTTAGATAGTCTGCTTTTTA
The DNA here is from genome assembly GCF_059951505.1 of Python bivittatus. Taxonomy (NCBI): domain Eukaryota; kingdom Metazoa; phylum Chordata; class Lepidosauria; order Squamata; family Pythonidae; genus Python; species Python bivittatus. The sequence continues at coordinate 9,231,422 of NW_028277124.1, read as the reverse complement.
AGATTGACTATCAATAGTAAAGACAGCTACAATCAAGAAATACACTGCCTTCTAACACTTGATAGAGTACTGTAGCAATAAAAACCTTGGAAAATATATTTAAATCCTGGGGTGTGTCTATATGTATAAAGGTCAGGATCATGTAGGCAATGTTTTCCCTCTGAAGCTCTATAGAAAAAAAAGCTGTACTTTTAAGAAGCAGAATAAAAAGAGTTTTGACACTTCCGAACTTTGGTGTTGGAGAAGACTGTTGAGAGTACCATGGATTGTCAAGAAAACAAATGGATCACAGGACAAATCAATCCAGAGTTCCCATTCAAGGCATAAGTAGCCAGCTCAAATGATAATAGTCTGGATACATTATGTAAAGGGCTACTTCTCTGGAGGAATCTATAATGCTGGGAAAGGTGAAAAGAAAGAGAAAGATGACTAGCAGCAAGGTGGATGGACTTGATTACAGCAGTGATGGGTACACCACTAGAAGACCTGAAGAACCAGGTTGAGGACAGATCACCCTGAAGAAGGTCTATCATTTTCAGTCTGTAAAATAATACAATTAAAACTCAGACTGTTTTAAAGTAATATATAAAGCAGTATAAATGATAATGTTGATTTTACTCAGCTTTCTTAAGTTGTCTCTTTAGCTACCAATTTAATTATTTGAATCGTCTTGATTTACACGTTTCAAACCAATCTAGTTCATAAGCAAACCTTTTAGAAAAAATGTTTATTTTCTCTAAATAAACCCAAAGACTGTGGAACTGAATACACTGCAGTGAATTTCAATCCATTTAGTGAAGTATATTCTACCTCTTCCTCGGATAAAAGAGCTGTTGTCTCACTGTCCATTGCAACTTCTCCATCTGATGACGTGTCTTCACATAAATGCCGCTTACTGAACAACTGTTGTAGCCTCCGTGCACTTCTCAGAGCTGTAATGAAACAGTGTAAAATTATCAAAGTGTCCCTGTATAAAAGGTAGAGTGAAAAAAGCCCTTTAGTGTTATTGCAATATTGCATAGCTGTTCAATTTTATAAAAGTACAACTGGCAAGGGAAAGTATGATGAAAACTTACAGAAGGCAACTAATTGTAAGTACTGTTTTTATGGCTGAATCAAAGAATAGGAATCTCTAGAGAATATCTGAGAGATTTAATAAGTTTGACAACTGAAATAAAATTTTTATTTTTATCTATGTTAAAGTTTTGGATGGAATCATGCAAAAATGATGGCATACATTAAGTGGAATAAAAAATAATGAATTGCCTCAGTCCAAAACTAAATGAAGGAATTAGAAACACACATCGCTACCTGCTTCTCGCTCTCTCCGCCAGGTTCGCAGGTGCTCAACACTGCATCCGTGTGAGTGGTAACAGCTTCTCTTCCAGCTTTTCGGACCAGCCGTTCCAGGTACGGAAGCAGCCATAATGCTCGAAAACCTGAGACTGGTCGAAAAGAAATCATAACTAAAACCAGATGCAGCATCACAGCATGCGATACAGCTCTCTCTATACAGACCAGTTACTCAGTTCCAGTATCGATTTGGGATGGGTGTTTATATATTCGTTTTATATACTATGACTCCTAACGCCGCATTCACACGAGTCCCTTACGGCAGGCAATTACCAAGCACTCTCCAGCAAGAGGCGCTCTACCAGCGCCAGTCCACCTTTTCTCAGCGCTTTCAAAGAGGGGAAATGGGACATCAACGGAGCAGTTGACTCCAACAGCCCTTTCCGGAAGGCCTTTTCCTGGTGCAAAGGGAAACTACGGTACATCGTTCCAAAGAGAAGATAACCCAAACGACGCCCAACCAACCTGCTCCGGCGCACGCCCGCTCTCCGCAGCTTTCTCCGCGGAGTCGCACGCTTCACGTAGCCGCGGGGCGCCTGCGCAGAGGAAGAGGGCGGGGCCGTGTTGTTCTGCTTGGGTGACGTAGCCGCGCTTGGAGAAGGGAGCTGACTGGGAGGGAATCTCAGATCGGAGGATTATAATGAGCCGGGAGGCTGTTCCTGAGAGTCCCTTGGGAGGCGGGGGTGGGCAGAGCTAATGTGATGTTTTAGTGAGGGTAACTTTCTACCTCTCTCTCTCTCACTCACTCACTCACACCCCCCCACACCCCCCAACCTACCTCTCAGGGTGGTGGTTATGGAGGAAAAATGGAGAAAATAATATTTCTGCTCTTAATTCAGATGCAGGTTTTATGTTGCTTAAGGTCAATGAAATATCAGAGAATTTTAAAAGGATTTGCTTTTTAATTTGTTCGTAAATAATTAAGTGGGGAGTGTGGAGGTGAGTGACCAAAGACAAAAATGGACTGCAGACGGCTTCAAAAGGTCTTTCTCCTGATGTATTTGTTTACTTATTTTACTTATGTATTCAATTTTTATTCATGTAATCTTGTGACTGTGATCATTTGCAGTGTTACAATAAAAACAAAATTTAAAACCATTGATTATGTGCCATCAAGTCATTTTCGACTCCTAGCAACCAGATAGATTTTCTCCATGAATTAAAACAATACACAATCCAGTTCACAAAACCAAAGTAGAAGAGAAAAATGATAAGAACAAGAGGCACAGGGTAATGCTCTGTTTTTAATAACTTCCTGAATGCTACCAGGGAGGAGGATTGACAATGGGCATGAAAATAGCAAATGTGGTATATTTAAGCAAGTGTAAAATGTTGCACCAAGCCAAGCCTGGCTGATCTCCTAAAGCTAAACAGAGTCAAGCCTAGTTAACTGTTGGATTGGGACCACCGGGCTGCAAACTAGACTAAGAAGTTGATTTAAAAAATATCTCAGAAGAGGAAATGGCAAAATTATGCAGTTGTGGCTGTGAAGTCAGCAGAAGTCAAAGGAGATTTTTCCCTTACCTTTCAAGTCATCTATGCAGGGCAATACTCCTAATTATTAATATGCCTGCATTATTGACCAGGAAAGGTTGCTGTAGCTAGCTCAGTGAAAATAACAGTGCAGTTGCTGAGGTCAATTCCATGCTGGGGAGCATTTAAAAAGAAATAGAAAATAACACTACCAGTGACATTATGTCTTATAAAAATCTATGCTGTGATCACATGAAAACATTGTACAGTCTTTTAAAAAAACAATTGAGCTATTCAGTAAAGGATGCAAAAGATAGCAGTTCTCTATTCATAAACCATATTAGGGTTACCTTAATTAAACATATTTAAAAGAAGAAGACAGGAGCTTTTAAAGAGTGTGCAGTCTTTATATTCTTTTACCGTGGTAAAAATAAAAATAGTTCTTTGGATTTTGCACACACATGTATACAGATGTACGTATATATGTATGGAAATCCCCATGGAGACCTCCTTGAGCTCTAAGAAATAGGCAGGATAGAAATGCAGCAACAACAACAACAAAAGAAAAAACTGCAATTCTGATGTAAAACAGCACTTTGGTTATCCAGTGAGCCAACTGACAACTGACAGAAAAGCTGGTTGAGAGCGACCAGTCACAGACATGTACAGAGTCTTGCTTCTAAAACCAGAAAGTTGACCAAATGCTTTCCAGGAAGGACAAAGATGAAAGCCTTGTTCCACTAAAGATGGGAGAGGATGGTCATCAAAGGAAGGAATGGGCTGTGGCAGACATATGGCAGGAAAAAGTCAGCAGCACGATCAGCAGTTGCAAAACACCACAGAGGAAACAGTGGTCTTTCTGTAGCTATATCACAAACTGGAGAAAACAAGCAAGAAGTTGGAGGCCTTCATCACAACAGGGCATCGAAGGACCAGAGAAGCAGACAGGTGAATCACAAGCAGGGAGAGGTGGATTACACTATTATACAGAAGGCAAGTCTCAGTTTCATACAGTACATCCAGTTCTGGTGAATGTAGAGAATCTACATGATGGAGAAGAGCAAAAAGAAGCACAAAGAGCAAAGGAAAGCAGCATATGGAGAGATTGTAGCTGAAGAAGCTCAGGAGGAGCAACAACTCAAAAAGCAAAGGAAGGTCAGATGGGTAACTGGTGAATCTGACTGTGGGGAGGATAGCCCCATGAACAGTGATGCTGGATTGCTTGCTCACTTGTCCCAAGGATATTGTAGTGGGCACTGAGAAGACATCTGAGGACACACACTAGCAAGAGGGCCTTCAGGGAGTGTGGAAATGGGCCAGCGCCAGTCAGGCTCTGAAGCCCTTGACTCCACAGACAGGTGTGATGAAGGCACAGCAGGCATTTTCTGCCTTGCAAACTGTGGGAATACATCCTGAATGAGCACGTTTTGACTAAATACAAGTCAGAGATGGAAATCAGGGGGGACTGGAAAGGAGGAAGGGGCTGGAAGGGGAGGAGGCTTGAGCTGGAACAGTCCTTTAAGAATCACCGGTGGCATGGCTGGCTTCGTCTTGGTAGCTAATCAAAGTGGGCCGGATTAATACTAGGATGGGAGACTCTGGGGAATACCAGGGTTGCAGGGTATACTGGGAAGGGAGAAAAACAGTCTGGAAGAAAAGAGTGGGAGATCACTACTGGATTGTTACCAATAAAATTGCATGGAAGTAACCCTGGAGTCCCCAGGCTCAGCTTGAAGGGGAGGGAGTGCTGATCTGCACAAGTAGCTTATTGCAACATGAGCATGGGCCACTAAGGGTTTCTCAAGAACAGGAACTGTTGGTGTTAGCCTCTCCCTACCCAAGCCCACTGGGAAAGCAACTTCCACTTGTCATTTCCTGCTATGCTTTGAGAATAAGGTTTTGCAACTTGTGCTGGTGCAAGTAGTGCTGTCCAGTTTGCCCGCTCTGCTTCATTTCATTGTAGGAGAATCTGTGTGATGCAGTTGCAGAGGATAAGAAATAGTATAGTAGTATCTGCAGCTTGAGACATTTTCTCTCCAGCTCTTGTGTGCCTACAGCCCCAGATCGTTCCTCAGATGATATTCTGACTAGACCACAGTCTGGTATCAACATGTGTGCATGTGTATGGCAGGGAGTCGGGGAGAGGCATAAATGGTTTCTGCATCATTCTCTCAAGGAACATGGGAGCCTAAGGGCACAGCTAACCTGAAACTGGCCATAGAGATGCTGGACATCTTTATAAGAAAATCAGGGGAAAGTATCCTGTAGGGAGAGTGGCAAGTCCATTTCTGGTCCTGTCCCTGATCAGTCTCAGAGTTTGCCACATAGGGTTAATCCCCCTTCCTGCAAATCTTCTAAGGCAGTCTGGCTGATCCATTACCTCTCTTATTCTTGTACTAAAAAGTCTCAGGCAATAGCTTTCTATGGAGGGATAAAGTTAAGGTAATGCTTCCACTGGGGTCCTTGTGGCCAAGTAAGACATTCTAGCCCCTACCAATTGGCTAGGAGGATTTCAGCTGCCTGGGTTTGAATTCAGTGGCCATGTGCATAGATGAGACAATGGCAATGGAAGTGGCACATGGAATAGCACATTTTTAGAATGAGCAATAATAGATAGGATGTGGCTTCCATTTCATCACATGCTATTTGGGTTATTTTCTTCTAGGATGCAATCTTTTTTACTAGATCATGTGGTTCAGGTATAGACCTTCCAAGGCCTAACTGGGGAACTAAGGGCCTCATAAGCACAAGAGTTGCTGGGAGTTGGGTGGCATATAAATTTAATAAATGATTATGGGGATGAAGAAAAAACAGAGGGTTCTGTCACTGAGCTTCCTTTCCTGGGCAAATAACTGGATTCTGCTACTGGGTTGTTGTATTTATCCAAGGACAAGCCAGCCACCACTAAACTGCTTTTCAAAAAATCCATTAACCACAACAACTCCACTGAAAACAAGGGTTCACTTCAATCCCTGAATCTGTTTTTCTCTTTACCAACTGTACCTTCAACTTGTCTGGATTTAATTTCAGCTTGTCTTCCTCATCTAGCCCATCAAGATTAGACAATGTTCAAAGATACTGACTACTTCCTTGGGGTTAGAAGATAGGGAGAAGATATTTTACTCCAAAAGCTCTGAATTTCCTCAGTCAGCACTTCCATGTAGGTATTCATTGGCATAGAGGATAGTAGAATTGTGTGGGACGGTATTTTCTGGGCATATCCCAACAGGAAGGACTAGATCCACTGCAAAATGATGACAATAAAGACCTAAAGCCTCCAGAGAGCCCAAAAGGATACCATGACTGATGGTACTGAAAGACATCAAGAGGTCCAAGAGAATTACCAAGGTCATACTCTCCCCATCTAGTGTCCAGGAACATAAGTCACCCATCAAGGTGATCCAATGTAGAGGAAATAGGGAATGACCTTGAAAGGCAGGAGGAAGAGTTGCTACCAAGGCAACAGTCAGATAAGCTGGACTTCAACCCAGGCCAAGAAAATAACTTGAGAAAACATCTCAGACAAGCCCCTCCCTAGTTCACACAAAGATAAGGTAGGGGGAAGCACATTCAGACTTGCAAGATTCTGTTACTATAGCTATTACAATAAAAGTAGTCCTGACCTATATGCCATTGGTTTCTTAGTCTGGTCTACTTTGTAGGACTGACACCCAAGCAGTTTCAGTGCTATATCCCAGATGAAATTCCAATTAAAATGGATCTAAATAACATTACAGCTAAGCTGTGGAAATGCTGTTTCTGTCCATGTCTACGAGTGACAGTAGTGCTTCTGTCAAACATCTGAGAGAGTGTGATTTGAATGCAGAAATCCAGATTATATGCTTATATCTTCCTCTTTCTATTGCTAACTTTGGAGTTCTTTCTTACACAATAGTGTTGCAACCATATCCTGTACTGGGAGTATCTCAAAGGGCTAGTGAAGGAACATCAAGTGCTCACAAAAGAATTAGAGGTGGACTGTTAAGAAAAATTTACAGCTGGTAAAGACAATATATCTTCTGCCTTTATTACGCCTGGAAGGAAGGGCACAGCATTGTCAATAAGGAACTGTGTTGTGGATTAATTTTCTTTCTCCACCAGGCTGGACATCCTGGCAGCAGGAGAAACTAAGCTATAGATCGTGCAGAAACAGATTTTAACATTTGTAGCACGGTAAGTTTTATTGTTGCAATGTATTTTTTTCTCTTGCCAGTTTTTCTCCTAGCAGAACCACATGCTTGCATGTTTTCTGTAAGGTAACCTCTTCTTATTTTCTAAGGCTAGAGAATGTGGAACTATAAATCAATAACTACCAATGGAGGCGAATATGGACAGATATAACCATAATTTTAACTGGGAAACTGTCAGCATTTTAGACCAAGCAAAATCCAAAAATGCAAGGGAATTCTTGGAAGCTTGGTATTCAGACAAAACAGTACAAAATACAAGAAAAGCCATTTGTTCCACATGTACCAGAGACAGTCACCAATATGCTAGCACGTGTCAGCTATCTGCATGAGTACAATGAGCAAATTCTCTACTTTGGCTGGGGTTAATAGGCTGTTGTTGTTGTTGTTGTTGTTTAGTCGTTAAGTCGTGCCCGACTCTTCGTGACCCCATGAACCATATCGCGCCAGGCCTTCCTGTCCTTCACTGCCTCCCTGAGTTTGCTCAGTTTCATGCTCATTGCTTCAGTGATGCTATCTAACCATCTCATCCTCTGCCGTCCTCTTCTCCTTTTGCCTTCAATCTTTCCCAGCATCAGGGTCTTCTCCAAAGAGATCTGTCTTCGCATTAGGTAACCAAAGTATCTGAGCTTGAGCTTCATTATCAATCCTTCCAATGAGCAATCAGGGTTGATTTCCTTTAAGATTGACTGGTTTGACCTCCTAGCAGTCCAGGGGACTCTCAAGAGTCTTCTCCAGCACCACAGTTCAAAGGCATCAATTCTTCGGTGCTCAGCCTTCTTTATGGTCCAGCTCTCACAGCCATACATTACTACTGGAAAAACCATAGCTTTGACTATGCGGATCTTTGTCGGCAAGGTGACGTCTCTGCTTTTTAATATGCTATCTAGGCTTGCCATAGCTTTCCTCCCAAGGAGCAAGCGTCTTTTAATTTCATGGCTGCAGTCTCCGTCTGCGGTGATCTTGGAGCCCAAATAAATGAAGTCTGTTACTGCTTCCATTCCTACCCCTTCTATTTGCCAAGAATTGATGGGTCCAGATGCCATGATCTTAGTTTTTTTAATGTTGAGTTTCAAGCCAGCTTTCGCACTCTCCTCTTTCACTCTCATCAAGAGGCTCTTTAGTTCTTCTTCACTTTCTGCCATTAGGGTGGTATCATCTGCATATCTGAGGTTGTTGATGTTTCTCCCTGCAATCTTAATTCCGGCTTGTGATTCTTCCAGCCTGGCATTTCTCATGATGTACTCTGCATATAGGTTAAATAAGCAGGGTGACAGTATACAGCCTTGTCGTACTCCTTTCCCTATTTTGAACCAATCGGTTGTTCCATGACTGGTTCTAACTGTTGCTTCTTGGCCCGCATACAGATTTCTCAGGAGACATGTAAGGTGGTCTGGTACTCCCATCTCTTTAAGAATTTGCCACAGTTTGTTGTGATCCACCCAATCAAAGGCTTTTGCATAGTCAATGAAACAGAAGTAGATATTTTTCTGGAAATCTCGTGCTTTCTCCATGATCCAGCGAATGTTGGCGATTTGATCTCTAGTTCCTCTGCCTCTTCGAAACCCAGCTTGTACATCCGGTAGTTCTCGGTTCATGTATTGCTGAAGCCTAGCTTGTAGGATTTTGAGCATAACCTTGCTAGCATGTGAAATGAGTGCAATTGTGCGATAGTTTGAGCATTCCTTGGCATTGCCCTTCTTTGGAATTGGAACATAAACTGACCTTTTCCAATCCTGTGGCCACTGTTGCATTTTCCAAACTTGCTGGCATATTGAGTGCAGCACTTTAACACCATCGTCTTTTAGTATTTTAAATAACTCAGCTGGAATACTGTCATCTCCACTAGCTTTGTTGTTAGCAGTGCTTCCTAAGGCCCACTTGACTTCACTCTCTAGGATGTCTGGCTCAAGGTCAGTGATCACACCAGCGTGGACATCAGGGACATTAAGATTTTTCTTGTATAGTTCTTCTGTGTATTCTTGCCACCTCTTCTTAATCTCTTCTGCTTCTGTTAGGTCCCTGCCTTTTTTGTCCTTTATCATGCCCATCTTTGCACTAAATGTTCCTTTGATATCTCCAATTTTCTTGTAGAGATCTCTAGTCTTCCCCATTCTATTGTTTTCCTCGATTTCTTTGCATTGTTCATTTAAAAAGGCCTTCTTATCTCTCCTTGCTATTCTCTGGAAATCTGCATTCAATTGCTTATATCTTTCCCTTTCACCCTTGCTTTTTGCATTCCTTCTTTCCACAGCTATTTGTAAAGCCTCATCGGACAGCCATTTTGCTTTCTTGCATTTCTTTTTCTTTGGGATGGTTTTAGTTGCTGCCTCCTGTACAATGTTACGGACCTCCGTCCATAGTTCTTCAGGCACTCTGTCTACCAAATCTAATCCTCTAAATCTATTCATCACCTTCACTGTGTACTCACAAGGAATATGATTTAAGTCATACCTGAGTGGTCTAGTGGTTTTCCCTACATTCTTCAATTTAAGCCTAAATTTTGCAGTAAGAAGCTCATGATCTGAGCCACAGTCAGCTCCTGGTCTTGTTTTTGCTGTCTGTATAGAGCTTCTCCATCTTTGGCTGCAAAGTATATAATCAATCTGGTTCAGTATTGACCGTCTGGTGATGTCCATGTGTAGAGTCGTCTCTTGTGTTGTTGGAAAAGAGTGTTTGCTATGACTAGCTTGTTCTCTTGACAGAACTCTATTAGCCTTTGCCCTGCTTCATTTTGTACTCCAAGGCCAAACTTGCCTGTTATTCCGATTACTCCTTGACTTCCTACTTTAGCATTCCAATCCCCTATGATGAAAAGGACATCTTTTTTTGGTGCTAGTTCTAGAAGGTGTTGTAGGTCTTCATAGAAGCGGTCAACTTCAGCTTCTTTGGCATCAGTGGTTGGGGCATAGACTTGGATTACTGTGATACTGAATGGTTTGCCTTGGATACGCACTGAGATCATTCTGTCGTTTTTGTGGTTGTACCCCATTACTGCCTTTCCCACTCTCTTATTGACTATGAGTGCAACTCCATTTCTTCTAAGGGTTTCTTGCCCACAGTAGTAGATACAATGGTCACCTGAATTAAATTAACCCATTCCCATCCATTTCAATTCGCTGATTCCCAAGATGTCGATGTTCAATCTTGTCATCTCATGTTTGACTACATCCAGCTTGCCTTGGTTCATAGATCTTATGTTCCAGGTACCTATACAATATTGTTCTTTACAGCATCGGACCTTCTTTTCGCTTCCAGATACATCCACAGCTGAACGTCCTTTCGGCTTTGGCCCAGCCGCTTCACTCTTTCTGGAGCTACTTGGAATTGCCCTCCGCTCTTCCCCAGTAGCATATTGGACACCTTCCGACCTGAGGGGCTCATCTTCTGGCGTCATACCTTTTAGCCTTTTAACATTGTCCATGGGGTTTTCTTGGCAAGGATACTGGAGTGGGTTGCCATTTCCTTCTCCAGTGGACCACATTTTGTCAGCACTCTCTGTCATGACCTGTCCGTCTTGGGTGGCCCTGCACGGTATAGCTCATGGCTTCACTGAGTTACACAAGCCCCTTCGCCACGACAAGGCAGTGATCCATGAAGGGGTAATAGGCTGTATAATTAGTCAAACTACAAATTTCAATCTATAATCCACTTATTCAGATCCAGACTGATCTAGAATAAAAGACTCATGAAATGAAGCAGTAAACCAATTTGCTCACAACATGGCTACTCTTTAAATAAGAAATTGGCAAAGATTGCTCTGTCACATGTTATAGAATACATTTCTTGTACAAAACAAGACATACAACATTTATTTCTGCTTGGAGAAATACTCTTTACTCTGCTTGACATCTGGCTTGATAGTGTCACTACTTGGTTGCCAACCAGCTGGGCACACTTTTCCATGCTTGTCTGTAAACTGAAAAGCCTGAACTAGCCTGAGTGTTTCATCAACTGAGCAACCAACAGGCAGATCATTGATTGTGATCTGCCACAAGCAATTACAGGTTTGTGTCAGAAACCAGGAGAATGCGCATACTGCCTAGTCCACCCTGTTTTTTGGGAGTGTTGATCCAGGCTAGATGACAAAAGTGCGAATCAACAGAAGCACCAATCACCTCACAATTTATCTTCTTAAATTCATCAGAACAGTCACTGAATGAAATAATTTCAGTTGGGCAAACAAAGGTGAAGTCAAGTGGATAGAAGAAGAATACAACATATTTCCCTTTGAAGTCAGAGAGTTTAATGTCTTTGAATTGCCCATCTGGCATTACTGCTGTGGCTTTGAAGTCTGAGGCTAGTTTCCCAATGAAAGCATTTCCTACCGACATTCTGACTGAAGCTAAAGTGAAACAACAGAAAACCCGACCAGCCCAAGCTAGAATCTGGTATTCAGACAAGGCAGCAATCAACAGACACATAGAGATAAACAGCATCTACACAAAAGATCAGAACAGCTCCTCACCAGCAATTATCACCCAGATAAGCAGAGGTTACCACAGGGCACACAAGCAAGCAGCAAACAATACCCTAATCAAGGAAATACCAGAGGAGCAAAACAAAACCCCCACCCCCACCAGCACTGGCAAGGGAGGCCACAGCACATAAAAAGAGAGCAAACCCCATCCCATTCTAGCACTGAAGATGTTACCTAGCCGGGTAATGAAACGTTTGCAGGAAAAGAACCAAGCTCAGAGAACCCCAGGGACTCCACAAATCAATAACTGTTACGTCTCCAATGTAATTTGTGAAACATTTATGTTAATCTAATTTGCCAAGAAAGTTTGCTTTACTATTTGAGAGAAACCCCAGGGAAAGTTAGATACCCTGCCCCTGGGTGCTTCCAGAGGAATGTTTTAAATTTTATGCTGACTCTCCCATCATTGCCAGGGAAATAATTCAAGAAAGACAAGACAAAAATGTGAGATGTTTGTTAATACATGTTGCTCCCATGTTTACGGACCTTTTCTCTGTCCAGGCAGATAAGGATGAAAGGATAATCATCTACTGATTAGAAAATCATGCAGAAGCTTTTCTTTTCTTTTCTTTCTTTCTTTCTTTTTTTGTAGGTTTTACATCATGGGCAGATTTCAGGCCTTCATGTTCTTCCTTCTTTTGGGGCTGAAACTTTCCAAAGCAGAAGGCAACTGTATCTTTGTAGAAGTCCAACAGCGCTGTACTTGTTCACTTCTAAACCAGACAGAATTAAAAAATGTTGCTGTATGCCTCCTAGCTGCTGAGTATGAACTTAAAGGAGGAAATCTGGAACAGTTTGTAGACTTTTCTGAAATCAAGCCAGATTCAAATATAGTTGGCATCCTGAGAGCCGTGCAAGTAAAAAAGCTCATTTTTACTGACCTCTTTGTGCCAGAGGTTCTCTTACCAGGAGCCCTGGAATTTATTTCCTATACTCCTCTCGTTTCAGAACTTGAATTTGTTAATTGCACTTTCCTTAGACTTGAACGGTGGCAATATACAGGACCCTTGGATCTGAAGGTTACCTCTCTGTATTTCCACAAAGTGATTGCTGCCCCTCTGGATGAGAGATTTGATATATCCAGTCTGAACAGGTGGCTGGAGACCCTGAAGAATCTGACACTGACAGAGTCACAAGTTACATCCATCCCTTGCAAGGTTGGCAGAGTATTCACAGCATTATATTTTTTGGATATTTCAGGAAACCATTTCCAGGACCAGAGCATAAACTCAACATTCTGCAAAGGTGCTTTCCCACAGCTTCAAGTATTAAAACTAAATCACAATAATTTGACCTCTTATGAGACTTTGTGCAAGAGTCTTAGTAATTTTGGTATGCTTACTCACTTAGATTTGAGTCAGAATGACTTCCTGCCTGGAGCCTTCTCCTTCCACTGTACATGGCCACAATCACTTCAGATTTTTAATTTATCTAACACAGGATTAGAACATGTGGATAGATTACTGCCTCCCAACATTAAGGTATTAGATCTGAGTGCCAATAACATCTTTACTCTAGATCTCACACACTCTGGTTTGAAAGAGCTCTACTTGTCCAATAACAGACTTCAGACAATCCCCTCAGTCCATCAGCTTCCTAATCTGGAGGTCCTGAATTTAGATGGAAACTGCATGTCAAGGTTACAGAGCAAGGATCTACTGTATTTGAAACATTTACAGAGCTTAAGAGCTGGCCACAATCTCTATAACTGTTCTTGTACTTATTATATCAGGGAAATCCAAGACTTAGCAGCCAAAGAATCCTTGCTGCTTGATTGGCCTCAGGATTATGTATGCAAGTCCCCTCCTATTTATCAGGACTATCTGGTAAAAGATGTGCCTGTATCACTACTATATTGCAATAGGACCCTGATCAGTCAAGGCTCAGTAGTCATCCTATTGATGTGCCTTTCCCTTGTTCTTAATTTGCTTCCAGTGTAGCCATGAGAATGCTAATTGCAGTGCTTGAGGATGGGACTGGTTAAGCATTTTTCAAAAGTGATACAGTATCAGTATAGAACGGTAAAGAACAGCATGCTTATTTGAAAATATTTCATGTTGATATTTGTTTGTCATCAAGTCTCACCAGCTGGCAAGACAACCACCACCAGTTATTTTCCTCAAAGTTGTGAGGAGTGTTTGGATGGGTGGTTGGAACTCATAATTCTCTCCAGGCTTTTCCAAAAGAATTAAATAGTACTTTGCACTTCAACATGGTGAATTAACTTCCCAGAGGTTAAAACTAAAGATAAAAAGGGGGGAGGAGAGACACACACAGCGTGAAGTGGGAGGGAATTCTCACAACATACCTCCCAATCCCTCTGGTGATCTGCCACCTGTTAGGTTATTTTTTAACACAGTAAAATATTCAAAGGATTGGTGTACATATTTTCAAGAATTGTCTTACTTTTTTTATGTTAGCTGCAATTAAAAAAAACATTTTGTAAAAAGAATAGAAGCATACTCTGTGAAGAGGTTTAGGAAAACTTCTACTGGAGTTTGCAGGTCTGTAAAGATCCATCTTATTTCACATGTACAATATTATGGTATAATTGACATATAAGCAGCTGTTAATATGGATGCAAATTGATTAATATATTGTAAAATCAAATAATAAGCCCCCCCCCCATTCCAATTAATACTCTGCTGTTAGTAATGCAGGTGTTTCATGAGGCATTTTTCAGTAGAGACATGACATAAAAAATGTCTAATCTAGAGAGTAGTTGAAATTTGGACAGACCATTCGATCTTCCAGTTCTTTCCTGTGTGTCTTGTACAGCTTTTGCTAATTCACTTGGTTAATTCTATCATATCTTGGAAATATTTGTCCCTGAACCATCTCCTGAAGATTTATTGTGATTATTTCTAAAATGTGGGCATCCTTGACCTAAAAGAATACATCCACCTGAATAAGGAAAAGTGGTTTCCCATAGGTCATGGCAACTACAGAAGGCATCATGGCTGATGGGAAAGATCCTTACCTTGGAGTGCTAAATGGCCGTCCATTGCATGTGGATCTACGGGCACATCAGACTGCAAGACAAGGCATTACTTGTGTCAAGATATTCACTGTGCATACGAGCATCAGATTGTCTGCTTTCACTTCACCCATTCTTTATGCCACAGTCTCTCCTTCTGAAACATGCACTCACCTGGTAATCTTGCACTCTTGGAGAGGCATCTATAATGGTAATGGTAAACTAATCTGCTTACTCTAATTTGGAAGCAATCCTCCAATAATTTTAAGATGATCTTTGAAAGGAGTTATGGGGGGGAAAAGATAATTTTTGCAAAAGAGTGAAATGATACATGGTGATTTAACTTCATGGAGGATAAAAATGAGGCTGAGAAAGTAAGCTTGGAGGATCAGGAAAAGTATTAACTCATTAGAACTCACCTAAGAGAAGAACCATTCCCAGGAAGGCAGACGCATTTGGACATGTCCCCATTTTTGAATAATCTAATAAACCAATCATGAGAACCTAGATTTTTTCCCAAGTACAGTATAGGAAGAAATGCAATAGAGAAGATTTAACCTGTCTCAAATGTCAAATATCTACTTTTGTAGTGTCTCACTCTTTAGTATCCATTTTTTAAAAAATGCAACACTGATGTTACTACTATAGGTGGTGTTTCAGAACAAGCTTCAGTGAAGCTTGTAGCTGTATCTGAAAACAGCTTCTAAATAGTCTTTGAAAGGTATTTTGCTGAATGATCAACAGTTTATTAGACAGATGGAAGAAGAGATGGCAGATTTTCTCAAAATAGGTGTTGTGGGATGCTCCAGAAGCAATGATTTGAAATTATCTCATTGCATACACTTCATATGAAGAACCAGCTCTAGCTAACATTAAATACTTCAATAGTAAGCAAAAAAAAAAAATGTTAACTTAAAATGTATCCTACTCTTCTGAACAATAGGTCACTTGTTTTCTGTTAAATGTGAATTTAATGCTCTACTGGGGAACAGGTGAGAAACCTAGTAAATTATTAGCTTTTACATATAAATGAATTAAGCAGTATACTATATTTTGTTTGAACCCCACATAGGAAAAGGTACTGTATACTGTACTAGTTCTAGATCTACCATTCAACAATGTTTTTTTAGTATCTTGTGTACTGCTGTAATTCTTTGTCATATAATGATATACTTTTTTACAGAATGAGAAACATTCACAGCTAAGACCGACCAGATCACATTACACTTTTTCAAGGAATATTGAATATAATTAAAGCCATGGACCTGGGGAAGACTCTTAACTTTCCAATAGATTACAGTAGTATAAAAAGTTTTATTAGACGGTTTTTAAATCTCCTGTGTTGCCTCCTATTTCATTAGCGATATATGATAAAGCTTTTAAATAATCCCTTCTATCCTCGACTTTTATTTGAGAACATTTGAGAAAGGTCCTGCTGTGCATTTCAACTATAAACTTATTTCTTTGATAAAATCTTAGTATTCATACAATGTCTGTATAATGAAACTTGAGCTTTCTTCTATTATTCAGGCACTTTATACTGGATTTAGAAGGGGCCATCAAGAATTGCAAACTGATATAATAGCTTCAACCATTATAATCCAACAATGACTATACTTTTGGATATTGATAATATTCAAAATTTTGGGATATTGTAGATTTTTATAGTATCTGAAGCTGGCTTTGATTGAGTATAAGTTTCCCAAAGTTTTGGCCTACAATAAACTTGGCTTATTCAGCTCCTAAAACATAAATGGCATGTTGTCTCTTTTTTAAACATGTCAAGAGGGCTTCTATCACCTTTCCTTTCTAATCTGATCTTACAGATTCTTTCTGGGGAATGATAGACCACAGACAAGAAGTGATTCCCCCCCCTCCTTTGTTAGGGGGAGGATTGTATTGTGCAAAAATAAAGATTTGCTTTTCAAAAACTCTGAGGTTATATCCATTTATTTCTAGAGTCCTGTGGTGGTGCTTTATTTTTTTATTCCTGTATCTCTTTTTCCCCCCTCTTTTTCTCAGATTTACCTTTACTGTATTTCTGAGCCTTATTTCTATATTAGATATATATTTTTATATCTTCTATATTATTATTATCCCACTTTTTTTTTTTGCCAACTCAAGGCAGCAAACATACCTAATTCTTCCTGCCTATTTTTTTCCCCACAACAACAACCCTGTGAGGTGGGTTGGGCTGAGGGAGAGTGACTGGCCCAAAGTCACCGAGCCGACTTTCATGCCTAAGGCGGGACTAGAACTCACCTGATTTCTAGGCCACCACCTTCACCACTACACCAAACTGGTTTTCATGTTTATCCTATATTTCCCTAAGTTTCTAGGAATTTCTATACGTGTATCATATCTAGGCTCTATCAGGTTGTTTTCCTCCTCTCTCCCCTTTTTCATGGGCAGGCTTGAATAGACCACATCTGGCTTAATTATTGGGCCCTGGCCTTGGCTGCACTCCCAGATGTAAAGGGCAGAGAAAATAAGGTCCCTTTCTGCTCCGACTGAGTCCTTTCCCATCTTTGGCTGCCTGGGGGGCTGCCTCGTTGACGTTTTCTAGGGTCTGGGCCTCAGTTGCCCCTAGCCTGAACTGGCCTTGGTGGCTTCTTCCTGGGAGAGGGAAAGTGTGCTACTGGGCTCTGCTGCTCTTCTTAGTTCTCCACCGCTCTCACTGGGACCTCCTGCCATAAAGAAGCACTGCCATTCTTTTCCAGCATGGCTCACTTGGGAACTGAGCACCACAGGACAAAACGGAAGAGGGGCAAAGTGTAGACACTTTCTTTATAGGCAGAGCCACTTCAAGGAATTGGGAGCCCACTGCAATAGCAGGTTTGGAGCCACCCCATGCCACAGGCCTAGGTTAACGTTGCAAATCTTGTTCTGTAAGACATCCAAACTCTCTATTCAGAAGAGAATGCCAGCAGAACTGGAACTAAACATCGAAGATGCATGGAGAACAAATGTACTGGCTACAAGTCACTGTACCATAAAATCCTACTTTGCAGAATGACCCTATTTCTTTAGTCATTTAAATAATTTATATTATTTGACCCCATCTCGTAACAGTGACTACGGGCATTTTACAAAGATTGAAACTCAACAATGAAAAGAATAACCCATGTGCCGTGGGGAAATAACACCTTCCTCATAAAAAGCACAGCAAACAGGCTAGCCTAACCTACTGGCCTGAATGCTTGGAGGTCTTCAAAGGCTTATGGAAGGCAAATAGCCTGATCTATTTGTTGGCTAACATGGAGCTGAATTAGTTAATGGGGGGACTTACACAGCTGAAAACCCTGTTGGCTTGCAGTGAACACAAGATGCTTTCTTGGGGTGGAGCAATGGAGGCAGGCAAGTGCGGCCTCTTTGCTTTTATGCCATTGCTTGCCCTTTGTCCACTTCAGCCTGCCACTCTCCTTAAAGGGCCCTCACTGTGTATTATGTCAAGGAAAAGAAGCATTCTAGGCAACATAGCACTCAATGGATGAAAGGGATAATTATACAGAATGTGTCCTAAATAGCTCTCTCACTCTCTGCTCCATGCTTAACAAAAAGGAGAGTTTAGAGTGGTTTGTGCTACACAAGAAGAATCCCACATACTTAAAGAGATTCCGAAATGACAGTGACACTTAAATGACAGGAAAAGAAATTATTTTTATTGATGATATTGATCTGCAAGAGAGGACCTGATATTGAATGGTGGAGGCTGATTTGGGCCAGGTGCATCCACTGTGGAGCCCTTGGATAAGTCCCACGTCCCATGTACTAGAGAAAAATTGAATAGGTTGAATAAGTGTTTTCAAACTTGGTAACTTTAAGACATGTGGACATATTGGCTGGAGGAATTCTGGGAGTTGAAGTCCACTTCTCTTAAAGTTGCTGAGGTTGAGAAACCCTATCCTAAGTAATGATGGCAAGTAAATATAATGGAGCTGTCAGTTTTCAGTAGTGCATTTGGTAGATATCAGGTCTGCTCCATCTTCCCAAGTTTTTAAATAACTTTTGAAGCTAAGCAAATAGTGCTGGGTGATAAAAGAATCTCATTATTACTAACCAGTCACTGATCAATTTTTTTTTTTTTAATCTGCACTCAGTCGTTACCGACTCTGCAGTGACTGCTTTTGGACGAGTCCTTTGCAGTTTTCAAGGCAAGGTGTAATCAATTATTTTACAAAATTCTTAATAGTTTCCTTTATAACAAATGACCAAAAATACAATTCAAACAGTAAACATTTTCATATTCCAGTTTAGACATTGTTCAGTGACACTGAACTTGGACACGGAACCAAACCAGATTCAATCCTAACAAAAGTTAAAACAAAAAACAAAAACCCTAGAAGGGATGATTCCACACATGTGAAAGACTAACTGCAGTGAAAAAAGAAAAAGAAACATTAGATAATTATCCTATTTTGTTAGGTTTATCAGAGATCAAGAATAATAAAGATAAACCAAGTATTTATCAGAAAAAGGAACATAATACTTTTTTTGGAAATCTACACTGGTGGCATTTGGAGAGTATAAATGGAATTACCGTACAACCATATTTGCAATTATTGTCTGCAATTATTAATTAATTTGGCTACAGAACCATAGAAATGCTAATGATAACAAAATCTCATCTGATACTCAAAATAATAAAGAAATAACTTGAGAAAGTTTGAAGCTACTTGGCCAAAAAAGAATTCAAATTACCATTACATTCTTGAATTTAAATGAAAACATTGCAGAGCATCATTTGGAAAAGTAAGCATGTATATTATTAGCTTAAACTTGTTACATATTTAGCAAATCCAAGAAAGAAAAGTTAGGCAAACTTTAGGGAACAGAAAATAACTGTGTTTTGTTATTGCTTCAGAAATCTGTATCTGTTCTTGGGAACTATCTGGGAGCAACAGATTCTTTATAGGAGCAAGTAACACAGAACAAAAACAATCTGCAAAAGGCACTTAATCACCTATAACATTTATAAGACATTTGTGTTAGAGCAAACCTCTAGGAAAGAGCAAAAATAAAATACCCCCTTCAGAGAATGGTTAACCGGCACTTGGGTGAGCTGACCCTTCCAATTCAACCCCAAGTATGATTAAAAAGCTACCGGGATGGAGATGGGCAATCTGGAGACAAAATTCTAGTGGTACTTACAAATAAAACATAAATTCCTCCCTTCTGAAGGCTCAGAAATCTGGTCATTAGGTAGCCAGAAAATGGAAGACTGCTTTCTAAGATCCCACTTTCTTATTATTATAGCAGATTCTGCAAAATCATGGCCACACATTAAAAAAACAAAACGAACTTTACTTATTGTCTTGTGGAATGAAGATCTAGCAAACAGAAAGTTCCAGGCACTTTTACCCCATGTGGCAAAAAAGTGGGCTTCTACACAAGAATCTGCTTTTTTCATCAGGGGTTAAAGGGGTTAAAGTTTGGAAGAGCTTAATTGGTAATTTAAATAAAGCTGAAACTGCTTTGGAGTACATTATCTTAGAGAGTGATCATAACTTTTTGATAAACAATTCCACTCAAATGGTCATTTTTATACACTATAGATTAGTAAGAAACTGAAGGTATGCAATCCTTTGGGCCTACATGATATATCCACTTTCCTAGGATAGTGTAGTCTACAAGAGAAAACTGTAATGTATAATCCAGTGATTTTGGGGGTACAACAGCTTTGTGAAGGTGTGGATCCATACCAAAAAACAAAGTATCATATAGAAAAGAGAGGGCATACACTCCTCATGCCACTTTGGACCACCACAAACCATATATTCTGTATCTGGCAGAGGATCTTGTATGAAACAGAATTGAATTACATAAAGTCTGATGCTTTATTTGGGCCTGTTCCGTCCACAATATGCTTTGAACTATCTGAAAAGATTTGATTCAATGATATCTTACACAAGATTTGCTGCCATCCAGGGTTCATCCATATTTTGCAGCTTAGATACGGTAGCTCTCTGTATCTACATCAGAGAGAGAATCCGGTGCAAGAAGCCACCAAATCTCTTTGTTGCCACCTGGTGGCTGTGTGGGTTTTGCAGCCTGGTTTTGACAGCCTTCTTAGTGTGCATACACATACAGGTACATACATACATGCATAGACACGCACATCCTTATTTAGTGGGCAGATTTGGTATACAATAAATATACCCAAATGAGAAACCTCCTAGGGATCAAATCGCTTAGCTTCTTGACAGATCAATTATCACATTCAGCAAAACAAAAAAAGAAGAGAGCTCTTCTTTTAGTGTATGGTGAACAACTGACCGAGAGTAGCTCACTGGATGATTTCTGGGCCAGTCACTCTCGTTTAGCCCAATGTACCTCACAGAGTTATGGCTGTGTGGAAAAATGGGAGGAGGGCACGTTGTATACTGTCTTGAGTTCCTAAGCAAAAGCTAATTTAACAAATAAATAAATACATGAAAAAAGAAACTGATTCTGGAGATTGAGGAAGACCTTGTGTCTTCAGTACAGTTTCAGTACAAGCAGCTGAAATAACCAAAAGCACACAACCTAGAAAGATGGTTGGAAGATCAAACTGAGTGACATGCAGCCAAAGAGAGGCCATACGGTGGGTACTGCGGGCTTCCATGGGCATACGGGGCTCCCAGATATAAGGGCAAGTTGCCTATGCTGAATCAGTCTTTGGTGCAAGAATAAGAATTAGGATACCAATGATTTCTTCAAAGCAATTAAAAGTACCACAGAGGTGACAATGAAGGAAATCTACCCATTTTTAAAACTAAAAAAGTGGTATAAAGGAAGTAGAGATAGTGACAGTCAGGATCAGCAGCACCCACTTAGTACAATCCCAACAATTACAGCCACAACAAGGCAACCAATATTCAGTGACCTCTAATGAATTTTCAGGATGTGCAGAGAAAAGGGAAGGATCACTTTTTAACTTAGGAAGAAAAAATGTTTTGTTTTTAAAGAAGAAATCCACATCACTTTTGTGGCAAACATAGATGTTGCACAAGTAAGGATTCAAATCAGCAAAACAGGATACAAATGAAATGCATATGTCAGTATAATACATATACATGATTAGGGGAAAGCTGCTATCTCACGCCATGTTTCCTGGCATCAGCACGTTTATAGCAGGCATGCTGTAACAGCTGCTTTTCACTCCAGTAGAGAGAGACTGCGTGGCTGTCCAAACCCAGACTCTCATCTGATCTAAGCCCCAGGACAGCTGAAGCAGCAACATCAGTTTCATCCCAGAACTGTGAACCTTATTTTAAGCAGACCTGCTGAAATGTTATGATTTGTCCATTATAAAACACTTTTCCAGTTAATAAGAATGCCAAAAGTGGAGCCAAAGAAGTCAAACATGTCTGACCTATGTAGAACTGAAAGAGATGAGATGCTAAAAGATGCTTTTTTTTTCCTGGAGTGAACAGTTGCATGAATATTGTTGCATCTTCTAGTCTGATCCTTTCCTGAATGAACTGAAGTAGTCTTTGATTGTCTTTTCAACATCAGGAATTGCATATGTCTGAGCAGCAAACACTCCGGTACAACTCCCTGCCAAGAAGCCTATGACTGCAGAAGATCTCAGTTTGGCTACAACAAATCCAGCAAGAAATCCTTTGAGAAATGGAGAGGCCAGCCAAGAACTGTCCTGTTGAAAAAAATGAAAAGGAAAAAAATAAGACAAAGCATTTGAACAAAAAAAAAAATTACCTACTTCCTCTAGAATTCAAAGCTAATATAATGTTATTACTAACCAAGTAAACATATATACACTCACAACTCCAGATGCAGACAAATACTAACATTAAACAAATAATACATTGTTCCCTAATGACAGGGTTGTTTAAACTGCACTGCATCGGACCTCACGGCTGCCTTTAGGAGAAAGATGTAGTTAAAAGATTTCCATACATAAGAACTGAGAAGCTTGGGTGCGCTTCTTTTTTGATTATTGAAAGAGGATAATTTATTTGCTATATAATTTGCCTTTAGACATGCCCTTTGGGTCACAAGTAGCTCCAAAAACTGAATTATTGATTGATACTACAGTAACTCAGTGCAAATTGGTGTACTCCTACGTTTCTTCGTTTTCCTGTCAGCTAAATTTAGAGAAGGTAATTTAATTTTATATGCATATGGTGCTGAACACCACATAGACTTAAAGAGACATGCGTATTTATTGAAATGCTGAAGAAGTTGAAGAAATCTTATATGTGGCTGCACTGAGATAATTAGAACTTTCTGGTCCTAACCTATTTGCCTTGAATTGAATCCTGATCTTTTTGACAACCGATCTTATCTCATGATGTCCTTTTAGTACTATCTATATTTCAAGACCTTAATTAAACTTTAATAAGCAAATACTTAATTAGGCTATTTCTGAACGAAGCACACAGAGATAAGATGTTGGAAGCTGGCAGAGTTTTTATCTACATTTGGATCGAACATAATCCACTGCATTAATAGTGCATTAATGGATAAATTATCATATGCAGTATTTATATTGTACTGCATTAAGAGATAAATTAAAATATACAGTAAATTCTTAATTTAAAGGAAAGGAAGGGGTGTCCAGTACAGCTGAACGTCCATTTTTATTTTTGGGGTGGGTGGGTGTTGGTAGTAGGTTTAGTTTAGAAATTATGATGTTGTTGTATAGGTTTGTATTTGATGGAATATAACTGTTAGCAGTTCATACTTAGTTGACATTTATATTCAAGCATCTCTGTAGCAAATGAACAACATAAACTACCAGGAAAATAAATTAAAGCAACTCCATCCTTACCTGCCCCACTCCAGCCTGTACCTCATTTTCAACTTTTCGTTTCAAGCTTTCCAACTGATCCTTCAAAAAAGCAAGATCTTTCAATTTTGGTAGAGAATCCTATATATTGGAAACAAAAAAGCATATTCCAAATTGCATGCACAATCCATTTCAGTATCCTTGTTCCAGAAAGCAAAGAACTGAGAGCCAATGTAGTGCAGCAATTCCAGAGATTTAGCTAATTTCTAAGAGTAGTAGTCTGTGTGAAGCTATCTCACATCATGGAGGACACAAGGCCTTTTTTTTAAATGTGTCTCACTTCTCTCCAACAGCTTAACATCAAAACAATACTGTACATCCATGTAACACAATTTAACTGCATGCTTTTTGGAGTGGGAAATAATAATTCATTAGTGGACTATTTTTCAAATATTAGTTTATACCAACAATATGCAACTTTTGTTCATCAAGGCTTGCACCAGATATATAACCAGGTCTCAGGGGTGGGGACCTACATTCAGACAGGCAGCTTAACAAAAGCACTCTCACCCACCACTTCCTGTTATGCCTCAACTCCCAAATAACATCCTCCCCATTGGTAGTTGGAAGACGGGTTTGAAGGACTTGGGAGTAAATGGAAATATGCTGCTTCCTTTAAAGGCATGCCTACAACTGTGGGGGAGGCAGATGCATCCACAGGACAGATCCCTTCATCAAAATGATGAAAGCAAATCACACTGTAAGCTCTGTCCCTTTTGTATGGGCATAAAATGTCACGAGGCACATACAACAGGCATGGAGCTTGCACTGTCACAATGCAATAGTGCTTCTGAAATCTGTCCCCTTGAAGCCCCTGCAAGTGTGCTGGAGGAGGGGAAGAGAACCTGTATTAGGCTGCATAGACAGCTTTGGAACTGTGGCATGCTACTGATACAAGGTAAAGCTATGAAAGCTGTCACAGTTGCACCTATCAAAAATATTCTTAACTGGCCATAATAAAATTTGGCTGATTAATTAAAGATTGCATATAGCTGGATAGTCTAGACTGAAAGGAGTATTTCCAAAATCACCATCAAATCATAAATCCTATTACAGTCTTGGGTTCTGTACTTCATGGAACCATGACACAAAATACAGATTCTGGGCACAAATCCTAATGCATTCCCTGAAGTTTAATATGGGATTCCCACAAAATCCATTCTCAAATCCATATGCAAAGTCAAAGCCAAAAAAGTAGCAGACTCCAACATTCTTTTCTTTCTTTAGTTTGTCTTTAGTTCTTTTTTATATTGTTCCTATTTATCTTGTTTATTTTTATTCTGTTTACTATATTGTGAGCTGCCCAGAGTTGTTCTGCAGTCAGGTGCCACTAAAGTGAATAAATGAATGAATAAAATTCTAGGTGACGCAAAAATAAGTACTTTGGGCATGGTTTCTCATGAATCCTATGAACTGATACAGAGAACGGTTGTCCTCCAGGGCTTACCATTAAACTACAGATCAGCTCTATCTGTGATATGAACATTGGGGAATATTTTTCAACAACCAAGAACAAGGTGAATCATGATTATGTAAATGTCATGAGGATCCATGCTTTCAGTGCACATCTTTGTGCTATGCAGCCAAAAAAAGCCAGTTCCGTGACTTTCCCGATTTATTCTATGAAGACAGACGCATTCCACGGTTCAGATCCACAAGTTTCTGCACGGGGCAGCACAAATCTTAGCGTCTCTGGCTTTAGGTGGCAAAAGACATGCAATTTGGAATTTGACAGCCGGTTTGGGAAGGTATCTAAGTAACGGGAACCCCCAAAGTTGATTTCTTGGATCCGATCCGACTTTTCACGGGCTACCCGACTCGGGTCCAAAGGCAGCTTACAAAAAAAAGGCGTCCACGATACATGACGAGCTGTAGGCTGCCCACTGCAGCTTCCCATCCCCGGCCGACGCCAGCAAGCCCCCAGGGAAAGAGAAAAGACCGAGCGCGAATGACCACCCGGAGCGAACAGGACCATCCCACTCCCGCGCCTACCTTATCGTCCGCCATGTTTTTAGCCGGAAATTACCCAGCTTCCTTCTGCACATGCGCAGAAGAGAGGGCAGCCCTCGTTTTGGACTCAGTCTCTGAAGGCTCAAGTTTGGAAATTTTCTACGAAAATGAGTGGGGAAGCCCAGATTTTAACACGGCTGTCAATGGACAGCAACGCATTCATTCCTATACAAATGCAACAGCGGAGAGACAATGATGCGCTGAAGTCAAACTATCTTAATTGGTTGGAAACGTTTGAAATTCATTGTAACAAGATGGTTTAAAAGCTAGATGAATTCGCAACGGGCCGGAATAGGCACTTTTGAAATGCAATTGAAATAAGCATGTGTTCCAAGTAAACAAGAATACGATTTAAGATTTGTAACTCTTTTGGCATTATTCGTTTAATAATCCCAAAGTCATTCAGAATAGCCCAGAATATCAGTTTCTAAATTCATCAAGCCAGCCGAGTTCATTAAGTTACAGTAAACGTGGGACTGACGCTGTAAGATGCAAATCTTCCCCCGCGGTTATTGCCGCATTTAAATTCCCACCTTTCTCACAAGAACTCAAGAATGTAGCAGGAGCCCCCTCCCCCCCCATGACGACCCCTTTCATTCTGGCTTTTCACTGTCCCCAAAGTATCATCAACATTCTTCTGGCAACGTATTTATTTCATTTCCGCCTTTCCTTCGGGTGCTCAAGACGGCGTACCTAGCGCTTCTGTTGTTTTTTCCCCACAGCAACCCCGCGACTGGGGTGGGCCCAAGAGAGCGTGACTGGCCCAAATTCCCCCAGCGAGCGTCGGTGGCTGAAGACGGACTGGAGCTGCTCTGAGTTCAACGCCTTCACTGCTCCACCACACTCTTCTGTCCGATTTGGGTGTGGTTTTAGGTGGGACTTGTGAAAACTCAAATGACACCAGGAGGACCAGCGTTTGGTTTAACAGATCTGCCTTTCACTTTCTTTCCCCACCTTCGACTGTTGCAGTCCTCCGGGCTGGAAGTAATCAGCGTGCCCTCTCGCCTCTAGGTGGTGCTGCCAGCTCGGGCTTCCTTCGCGGGAGCAGAAGTCCCGCTGAACTCAGCCAGGCTCGACCTACATCGCGCGCTGGCGTCATCGCACTCAGCCCCCTCCGCCCCTCCTTCTCTTCCTCCCCGTGGCTCGGCTCGGCTCGCTCGGCTCGGCTCGGCTCGGCTCGGCTCCGCCCCGCCCCGCCCCGCCCGCTGAGGCCAAACTCGGCGCCGCCCTCTGCCGCACCATCGCTGCTGCCTCCCTCCCTCCCCGACGAGTTGCACAACATCTTGCCTCCCGAGCGAGCGAGGCAGCTATGCTGGGCAAGGACTACATGCTGGCCATCATCCTGGTCAACTGCGATGGTGAGAGCAGAAGCCGCAAGACCGGGGGGGGGGGGGAGGGGAGGGGAGAGCACCTATTTGGGAGGCCGGACGCGGCGGCCTCAGATGGGACAGGGTGGGAGCAACTTCGGGCTCGCGGGCCAGGCGGCCGGCCGAGACCTAGGAAAACAGTGGTCTGGGAAGCCTTGGCTGCATTTCGGTTGCCCCCCACCCCCGGATATCGGCTGTGCGTGTCTGGGTTTTGGAAGGTACGCCAGAACTGCCCTCCCGCATTGGCGGGGCAGCGTGTCTGAGGGGGCCATTATCATCCGGCTACCCTCGTGCGCTCGTCCTGGGCCGAGGCGCCAGCCTCTGAACTCCTCCCCGCGTCCAGATGGGGAAGGAATGGGATGAAAGGAGCGGGGCTTGCAGCCGCATGGTTTTGGCAGAAGGTGTCGGCGGCTCCATGTGCTATTCCCCTGCCTTTTTTATTAAACACAACCGGATACCTTTGCCGCCTTCTGGTGGGGACACTAATTTAAGCGAAAGATGCATACGTCTTGTCGGTCCCACACCAATGTGAAGACTCATAACTGGTTTCCATGGTGAAAGAAAGCGGGGGACAACGGGGGAGGGGAGAGGGCGCTTCTACAAAATCCACTTAATGGCAGTTCTGCCCGGGTCGTTTCCGTTTTGGGCCAGCCTTTCTGAGGACCCGCTTTTAGGCAGCTTTCCATGGTGCTGAAAAGAGAGGGTAGGAAATTAAGTTGAGTTCGTGCGTTTCCCTTGGGTTCCTCAGCAGGATAGAAGCTGTGTAACTTCATCCCCTTTTTCCTTAATTTTTTCCTTTTTTAACTTGGTGGTTGTTGTTGGTTTTGTTTTGTTTTTTGCATATTCAGAGTAGAAATAAATATGGGAATACTGACATCTTCAGAGTCCTATTAGAGTACAGGTCCTACAACCCTGTCTAAATATGAAAGCAAGTCTCATCCATATCAATAGATCAAATATTATGCTATTAGTGTTGCACTAGAATGTTTAGTATCACAATCTATTTATCTGGAGGGGCAACTTTCCTGGGTTACTTGATTTTTCATATAGTGGTTTGTCCCAAACTGTTGTTTTATATGAATTTAACACTCGCAACAGCTGATGACTTTATGATTTCACAACAGTGATGTTTTTGTCACATGTGTGTATGCCGGTATAGTACATGTATTACACTGCAATTTTTAAAAATTATACTTGGCTAGGGTCTGCATACATTCCTGGCTCAAGCTCACTTTTCCAGGGACTCCCTGGCTGTCACAATTGTTCTGGATAATGTTTCCTCTTTCTGGAAAGCCAGAATTCAGAATGATTTACACCAGTGCAGTATCCCATGTAAAGCCCTCTAGGCCGTAGGGTTATCAAGAGCTACAGCTACAACTACAGCAGCAGTTCTCCTGGCAGACCAGGGCAAAGTAGGTAATCAATACTGGCAGGATACACACAGGAAGCCTTTCACGCCAACAGATCAGTTCAATATTAACTGCCCAATGCACTGTAGAGCTTTTCCCGTGGTCCACTTTAATGTCTTGCCCCCTGCAATATTGAAGGGAAGGTATGACCCTTTTGCAAAATGAGCCTGCCCCTGTGACCAGGAGGAACATGAGACTCTAGCCCACATGTTCCTTCAGTGTGCTTTCCTCAACAACTTGCGCCCTTGTGTTGTAACTCCACTCGCTAATAGAAGTTCCACCTGTTCAGAGGACAGTGTTGTTTGCTTTTTACTGTTGGACCAGAACCCTAAGAACTCCAGGAAAGTCAAAGAATTTATTTAGCTACCATTGTTTTATGCAGAAAATTAGTCTCCTAATTTTAGGATCTCATAAATATACAAGATTTTAGTGTTTCCTATGCTGTTTTATGTTTTTATATTTTCTGTTATTTCTCATATATGCTGGATCATGATAAGATACACACACTTAGTAGTTTAGTACTTAGCATGTTAGTATTTTATTCATAAAGTAATTTTATAATCTAGTGTTTATATTTTAAGTATTTTACTATTTGTATTTATAGTGTTTAGTTCTCTGAACCATTTTATATAATTGATCTTCTAGAAAATGTTTGTATATCTTACTCTGAGCCCTGTAATTTCTTATAACAATTGTATAAAATGCTGGTCAGTAACTGTAATAATAATACTATTACTTGGCTGATCTTGATAAGTTAAAGAGGACTGGACCTGGATGATATTTGGATGGGAGACCATCAGGAAATTCCAGAGCTATAGGCTAGACTGGGAAGTTGAAAAAACATCCTGGACCCCATGGAAATATGTTTTTATATATGATAACAGCAGCGAGACTTTTATATGCACAACGGTGGAAAGATTTGCTATTACCTGCAGTGGAAGAATGGGTGGTAAAGTTGATGGAGCTGGCTGAGATGGTGAAATTGACAGCTTTGATTAGAGAAAAGACATTGATTAATTTTAATGCTGATTGGAAACCCCTTTTGGACTTTTTGTGTGAAACATAAAAAAAATGAAATCATGATATATGGATTTGACAATTAGAAATAATAGTAGACAATATAAAAAAATGAAAGTTATGTTGTAAACTCAGAGTAAGTGCTTAAAGGAAATTTTTACTTGTATCTGTTGTAAAAGAAAGTCGGAAGTAATTTTTCTTTTGTATTTCTTTTTCTTTCTGCACTTTTGACTTTGTTTTCTTTTTCATTCTTTACCTTTTTCTCTTCTCTGCTTTCTATCTTAATTATTAGTTCTTGTTAGTTTTTATCTCTTTATCTTAACATCTAATAAAGTTATTTGAAAAAGAAAAGAAAAAAGAAAAAAAACATCCTGGAAGAAGACACTGGCAAACCACTCCCATGTTATTGCCAAAGAAAATCACTTGGATATGTTCATGTAGGCACTAGAAACTGAGCTTAGCTTGAAGAAGGGTGTACTTTTAGATTCCTGACAACATGAAAGCTGCCCCCCCACCTTTTTTCTTTTTTTTGCATGTAAAAATATAAAATTATTCCAGGGCTGCATTCAGCTCAGAGACTTCCAGTTGGCTATCTTTATTATAATAGATCAGTCTTTAATAATCTACCACTTAAATGAATAATTTCCAAATAAATGTATTTAGAATTGCAACCTATACATGTGTCTATGCAAGTATGGCCTAATGAAGCCTTTGTGAAATAAACTTTGTATCATGAACTAAGACTGGGTTAGGGAATTGGGATGTAGCACCACATAGTTTTGCATTAATTTTTCCCTAGGTACTCAATGCCTTTTTTTTTTTTTTGGTGAATCTTTCTATTTGCAGCCGTACCCTAAATAAATAAGATGTATAAGCCAGAGAGAGTCATTCTCCCTTTTCCCCATTTTAGGCATCTGCCAAAATATTTCTATAATGGTAATTAAAATAAGAAATCCAAAGCCAAATTAAAAAAAGAAATCCAAGTCAAATCCAAAAATGCTAGGGAATTCCTGGAAGCTTCGCATTTAGACAAATTGGCCATCAATAGACACATAGAGATAAACCATATTTACAACCATTCAAAAGAGACACTTAAAAAGCTAAAAAGGAAGTAAAAAGACCAGAACACCTCCTTTCCAGCAGCCAACACTCAGATAAGCAGCGATTAACACCAGAAAAATAATCAAGTAGAAAACAATATCCTAATCAAGGAACTACCAAGGAAAAAACCACACCTCCACCAAAACTGACAGGGCAAACTCTTCCACGGTCCAATAGAAGAGAATATCTGTAGCTCAGGACTGAACTTGGTGCTTGGTGCTCTCTGAGCTTGGTTGTTTGCTTGCAGATGTTTCATTACCCAACTAGGTAATATCATCAGTGCCAGTGAATGTGGGGTTTTCCCTGTTTATATAC
Organism: Python bivittatus; assembly: GCF_059951505.1. Taxonomy (NCBI): domain Eukaryota; kingdom Metazoa; phylum Chordata; class Lepidosauria; order Squamata; family Pythonidae; genus Python; species Python bivittatus. The sequence goes on along the minus strand of NW_028277124.1, from coordinate 9,200,942 downwards.
AGTGGCTTGCCCTGCCAGTTTTGGTGGAGGTGTGGTTCCCCCATACTCCCCCACATTCCCACACTCACTCGCACTGATGATGTTGCTTAGTTGGGTAATGAAATGTCTGCAAGCAAACAAGCAAGTTCAGAGAGCATCTAGGACTCCACAAATAAGAAATTATGTATTTATAATGTAATCATTCTTATCCATTCCTCTAACCAAAGAGGTTGAAGCTTATATCCTGGTTTATCAATTATATTGAAAGCAGGGATTCCTAGTGCTAAGAAAACAAAGGAGAAGCAGGGAGGATTCTTGGGACATTTGCTATCATGAATATGTCAACCACTTTTTTTCACTTAGTGATAAAACCTCTTAAGAGAGCCAGTTTGGTGCAGTGGTTAAGGCAACAGGCTAGAAATGGGGAGACTGTGAGTTCTAGTCCCGCCTTAGGCACGAAGCCAGCTGGGTGACCTTGGGTCAGTCCCTCTCTCTCAGCCCTAGGAAGGAGGCCATAGCAAACCACTTCTGAAATCTTGTCAAGGAAACTGCAAGGACTTGTCCAGGCAGTTGCCAGGAGCCAACACTGACTTAAAAATAAACAAATAAAACCTTTTGGCATACATTTTATAAGTTTCTTGGTTTGAGATATATTTCCCTGCTCCTCAGCTCACAAGGTCACAAAGTGGCAACTGATGAAAACTTACAGGACAATAGGATGGGTCTAGACAAATCACAGTGTAAAGGATTTAGACTTGAGCATGTGCAGTCCAAAACTTTCTTTGTTTTTACACTGGACATATGAAAGGAGCTGTCGAGGAAACATTATTGAGAAAAGTACTGAAAGAGATCAAAGAGTAAGGAACCATACATTTATTTTTTCCTGATACCTCAAAGATTTCTAATGAGATCTGGCAATGTGATATTGATTAGACAAACTCTGTAATTCCAACCTAATTACCTCAATAAGATTATCCATCAACTGAAATGCAAAACAGTCTGCTGTATGTTCATTCTACTCAAAGGAGTACAGTATATTGCTGTCTGTGTAGACTTCTCTGCCTCTGACATATTAATGAAAAAACTAATTTACACAAATTCAAGAAACATTTAACAACATTACATGTGTTCTTTTGGCAGCACAGGTATAAAACCCCATATCTGCTGAATTTGGATAATTTTTTTTTCAGTTATTTGTTAGCAAAACAATGGATCAATATAGTGAGTGGGATCTGAGCAAAACCATTACAATTAAACATAGTTCCCACGATTATTCACCAGGCATGTATTTAATAATTTTCTGTCAATCTGGAAACCACTTATGTGGGTCTCTGGAAATTTTACCAAAGCCTTGTGGTTTCATATTCTATACTTTTGGCTTAAACAGAGGGATTGTAAAATCCAGCGTAAAATAAAGTGCTGATTATGTGCTTAAGAACTATATTAAAAGATTTTATCTATTAAGAGATTTTTATAGTAGGTAATTGGAATATTTTCATTCGCTTCCCCTTCGTCCACAATCCCGGTTGTAAGTAGTCTTTGTAATTCAGTCTTCAGTAACAAGTATTTTGCTTACAACGTCACCATGCTTACAGTTCTTCACTGAATACTTCTTAATTGAATAGTGTTATATTATAAAACATGCCATTGCAGATAATCAACCATGCTCAGTCTGAAATAGAATGTAAGAATGTTTCTATTTCTGGTGGCTGAAATAGCCCCTTGGGCCAGGCAAGCGTTACTTTTGATTCAAAAGAATGCATACACAGAGAGGGAGAAGGAAGATCGTATTTGCCTGCCCCATCCCTACATTTCTGCTTATCTTAATCTCTCCTTGCCTTTAGCATTACATTTGGCTAGAGCTTTTGCTAATGTATTTAAGGTTATGTAGAATACATAGGGTGGGAAGGACAAAGCTCATCTCTAGTTTCTCTCCCAGTGTGTAGGTGCACACAGTACAAAATTCACATCTACATAGCCTTATCACTTCATAAAGATTTGGATGGAAAAGCATCTAGTTTTGAAATCAGTGGCTAATTCTCCAAGGTTTAATTAGCCTAGGCTGATAAATTGACTGTTACCAACACCTAGCCTTAATTAGTTAGGAAAAATAATATTTAAATCTTTACAGAATTAAGTGTGATCCAGGTTTTGAGCGAATATGCTGTGGAGTAAAGGGGTTAAGTAATCTTCCTCCATTTTTATTGCTTTACTTTCATTCAGATCCCCCTGAGGCTCTTTTGACGTCACTCCTGTTGTTTCTTGTTTAGCTTAAAGTGAAGTGATAGGATCTGGTAAACAGAAATATGGTGGCGCCTTGTGAGACCAGCAAGCTATGACTAATCCGGGTGTCTGATGATATACATTTTTACAAGGTACTATGTAAATTTTGTATTTAATGTATCTGGAAAAACCAGGAGCAGTAATTACTATGCTCCCCAGTCTCAGTAAACTGGGCAATTCATGTGAACTTCACATCATTTCATGCTATGTTTAAATAGCCTGAAGGTGTATATGCTGCTCTTCTGCTAAAGTCCCTGTGGGCAACTCATACGTAAAAATAATAAATGCAATAAAATGTTATGACAAATTAAAGGTTAACACATGTTTTTACAATAAAAAATGTGTTATTCTTTAAAGAGCCACTGAACTCTTTCTTCTTTCTTTAAAAAAATCTTAACTTAAATTCACGGAAGTTCAAATGATGAAATCTAAAAGAATAATAAAGCACTTTATAAAATTATGAATCATATTAGGTAAGAATTGAACCTGAATTCATATAGAGGGCACTAACATCTCCCCTTGGTTACTGCATGCCTAACTTGGTTACTGCATGCCTAACATGTAGGCAATGACCTTCCATGACTGCCCTGGATTCTTCCTTGACGGAAGAGGAGATGTCAAGCAATGAGAAAAAGGATCCAGGGTACATGCTGTCAGCCGGTGCTCAGATCAGGACATGGAGGCTAAAGCAGAACCAGTCCCTGAGACATCTTCAGACTCTAGTTTCAATCTCTCATCTGTAATGTCTAAGCTCTCAGCAGTGCCGTTGCTGTCAACTTGTGAAGGAACAGAGGACTGAATGGTGGAAAAGTGCCAGATTGCAGGACTGACCTCCTTGGGGATCAGAACCATACAGGTAAGGAGTACTAGCTGAGCTGGAGAGGACCTGCTGCTGGGACCTTTAAAAGGCAGTACAGTATTAGAGGTAAAGGTGATTGGTTCAGTCTGTTTTGACCCCTGGGTTGGAACCTGAGACCAGTAACTCTTTTCTTAGGTATTTCAACCTTTGCCTAGACAACAGTTGCTCTTCTAGCCAACCCATCTTGTATCCAGTACTTAATCTTTCTTGGCTTTAGAATCACAGGCTTAAGTAAATCTTTGGCTGTAAGCATCTTGCTAGACTGATTTACTGACTCCCAACTTTAGCCAGACTCTTTTTTTTTTTTTTTGGAATAGAACATGGAACAGAACAAGACTGTGATTGGAGATTTGTAATTTAGTTTCCAAGCAGTACAAAATAAACACAATAAATGTTTTGAATGTGTAATTTGGTAGAATTTTATTGAAGAGAAGTAATTATCACTACTGGAACTGCACCCAAAATCTGATTTTGGGGGCCGCTGCAAAGATAGTCTTGTGTATCAGACTACAGGAAGTCCTCAGTTAAAAACCATAATTGGGACTGGCAACTCCGTCACTAAGTCGAGGTCACATGACATCTCGCTTAACAACCATGCATGATTCACTTAACGATTGTAACAGGATTTGCAGAAACTGCCATTGTAAATCAGCGTGGTCAGAGCAGAAATAAATATGAGAATGCTGACATCTTCAAAATCCTACAGAGTACAGGTCCTACAACCCTGTCTAAATATGACCATGCCAACTTATGATGGCAGTTCCCACAGGTCTGGTTGCAATTGTTAAGCGAATCATGCATGTGACTGCGACTTGTGACTTCCTGCTGGTTTCCCATTGACTTTCTTGTTGGAAGCTGGCAGTGAAGGTTGCAAATGGTGATAACATGCCTGTTGGATGCTGTGACCATAGTAATTGCATGCTGGTTGGCAAATGCCCAAATCACAATCATGTGACCGCAGGGACATTGCAACGGCCATAACTTTGAGGACCGATCATTAGTCTCCTCGTTCAGTGCTGTCATAACTTCAAATGGTCACTGAATGAGTGGTCACTAAATGAGGGCTACCTGTATAGATATAGCAGGCTATTATGAATGAGACTGTTCCCTCTGTCCCATCTCTGGAATTTTCAGTGTGAACTTAGATATCTGCATATAGACATGCAGACTCCTCAAAATATTCATCTACCCTTTCTGTTTATACCAGACGTTTCCTTTAATTGCAAAATGCCTGAATTGCCATTTATATGTAACTACTCCAATTCACACTGAAAGATCTAGAAACAGTTTTGGAAGGGCGTTGTGCTCAGGCCCTGGTTTTGCGTGACATGTGATATGTGTACCTTATTTACTTAATCAGTAGGTGAACATTTAAATAAGTTCGTGTGGAATACAGCACAAAGTACAGAGTATACAGTAGATTCCCAAGAATGCTTACAAAAACAAGATATTGCTAGCTATTGTTGTTCTGAGGATTTTTGTGAAATCTACAAACAGTTTTCTGATACTTTCACACTGAAAGCCTTCAGATTATTTGTCTCTAATCACTATATCATGCAATGTTCTCTACCTTTAAAATGGCTTGGTTTGCAATTACCTACCTATTTAGGAAAAGTTGACTGAAAACATTTCTGTTGAAACATGAAATGAAAGCAAATGCATGCTAAATAAAAATATTATCATGAGTGTAGTCCTTTTACATAATTTTTATGGATATAAAATGTATGGTTTCAGCATAATTTAAGGTGAGCTTTCTAGATGTGCCTGGATCTCAGCTATGTAATTAATCTTAGGTCTCTGATGATAGATCTTTTTTCAAGATAAACAGGGTGCCAGGATATTTTAGGATGTTCTACTGACATTTGTCACTCTATTCTTATGCTGGTAGAACCATAGACTTCCTTCCTTATTATTTGTTACAAAAGCCTCTCAGTTCCAAAAGACAGCAAAGTACAACAGATAAAATTAGGAGATAATAAGGAACTACCTGATCCATCCCCGTTAAGTATTGGGACTGTGTCTTCACTGAAGAAGTTCCCTTATGAACAACGTGGAAGTTGGTTACTTGTTTCCAATCCCATGTTTGTACAAAATATCAGTATAGAATTAAACATATCTCCATAATTAGGATACTCTGCTTTTTGACATAAATGATTGATTGATTAATCTATTATGTGCCATCAAGTCAGTATCAACTCTTGGTGACCATATAGATAGATTTTCTCCATGACTATCTGTCCCTAACGTGGTCTTTCTGGTCTTCCAACAGTGCTCCTATTGTACAACATTCACCTTGCTCTTGTCCTCTGCTCTTTCCTTCCACCTTTCCCAACATTGGAGCCTTCTTTAGAGAGCTAGGTCTTTGCATAATGTGTCCAAAGTAGGATAATTTGAGGCTGGTCATTTGTGCCTCTAGTGAGAACTGCTGATTTGTTCAATGATCCATTTGTTTGTTTTCTTGGCTGTCCACAGTATTCTCAGGAGTCTTCTCCAACACCAAAGTTCTAAAGTATCAATACTCTTCCTATTCTGCTTCTTCAAAGTCCAGACATAAATGATACTTTTTTTCTCTAATAATCTCAGAAGACAATTACAGTTAAAAATTTGAGGTGTCCTCAAATTATGCACCCATGTGTCCTTTGTCACATGGAACTGGATTACCTCTAGCAGAAAGTAAACTATGACTCAACAGGCCCATTTAATCTAAAAATAGGTAGCAAAGAATCAAGAACTGGGCTTCACCCTATTAAAATACTTTAATTTATCCCAGATAGTACGCCTACATTTAATGGAAATTATTCTTGTCCAGCACATATGGTTCCATGTATGTGTGGCACTATCAACTATGGTGCAACAGGTCAGTCTTAATTTAAAAAGGGAGAAAAAAACCAAGACCACCAATGGTTACACAAATTATGGCTTTGTGGAGTAATGCCTGAATCCAGGCTTTCAATAGCGGTGTTCATACAATATGCTAACTAAAAAGTGATTTGCTGGTTTATGGCTTGGTGTGAAGTATGACATTAGAACATAAGATCAGCCCTGTTAAATTAAACCAATGCTGTCTTAGTCCAACATTTTGTTTCTCACAGTGGCCAGTTAGATGCAGGATATAGTTAATATCCTCTTCCACCATTGATCCTCTGCAATGATCATCAAAGGCATGCTGTCTCTAATGAGGAAGTAATAATGAGTCATCAAGTTTAACAGCCTTTGAAAGTCTTCCTCCATAAATTTATTCAATACCCTTTTAAAGCCATTCAAATTAGTGACCATCTTCAAGTGCTGTGGTAACGAAGTTCACAGATTATGTGCAATGTGAGAAAGAGTTTGCCTTTGTCTTTAAAACTTACTTCCAATCACCTTCACTGGATAAATCCCAATCCTAATGTTCTGAGAAGTATTTTCTCCATCTACTTTCTCCTTGTCATGCATGATTTTATACACCTTGATCCTGTGATCCCTCAGTTGCTTTTTTTACTAAGCTAAAGAATACTAAATATTCAATTCTTTTCTCATAAAAAATATGTTTGGACCCCCTGATCATTTGCATTGACCTCTTTGACAGTTTTCCCTCTCGGTTTCCAGCTCTTTGTGAAATGTGACCAGAACTGTATGCACCATCCCAGATGTCTCATAGATTTATAGCAGGTTTTTTTTTAACCCCTCACATGAAATTTACCTGCCCTTCACCTGCCTTACACTGAGTTGACATCTTTACTGAGTTATCCTCTAGACCTCTAAATCTTTTTCCTAGTTAGGTACAGATAGCTTAGACTCCATCAGTGTATTACTTTTGATAGCAGGTTGAGCTGTGACAAAAGATGCAAGATCCAATTGATGAGACTTAAAGATGGCAAGATCCAATTAAATTCAATGCAGCTTAGTAATATAGAACGGTATGTAATTGTATTGCAAGTGATACTGCCTCCAGACGGAGAGAATCAATAGGATAATAAAGGGCCCTGCTGACCTGAGTATTTTTTGCAAATACAATTACAGTTACTGTCCTCTTTTCCTCTGCTGAGGAAAAACCAGGTTACATGTTTAGCTTTGCTTTCATCTCTGGGGCCAGGGTACCCATTTTTCGTGAAAGGAAAAAGATGTAAGAAAATATGTACTACCAGGTTCTCATGAAAGCTATGATTTTTATGGTCTTCAGTGACATGGACTCCCCTGTGGAGTCCTTGGGGTTCTCTGTGCTTGGTTCTTTTCTTGCAAACGTTTCATTACCTAGCTAGGTAAAATCTTCAGTGCTAAAATGGGATGGGGTTTGCTTTCTACTCCACTGTGGAGTTTTTCTTGATGTTTTTACTTTGGCTTGTGGGGGGTGGGGGGAAAGGGAGGGAAGTGGAAGGAAAGTGGCAGCCCTCCAGCATATTTAGCAGCTAGGAAGCCTGTAAAAACAGATCCACCCCCCCACCCCCTGACTATATGTTACCATTGTATGATAGTGACTGTAACTGATTGGAAAAAGCAATGATTGGGTTGCGTCTTATTGCAGAATAAATGTTTGTTGGGTTGCAGCTATTGCACTGCAGCCTGAGACCTTAATCAGAATGTGTAGAAAGCATGGTGTGACATTACTGGAGCCACTAGGCAACCAATGCAGTGCCGGTAAGTACCAATGTTCCTGGGGATGCCACCTATCCACTCTTTTCCTGTAAAGTGCCTTGATGAGACTTAAAATAGGTCTGTAAAATAAAACAGACTAACCAGCACTGTTTCAAAGTTAAGAGTTAATCTCCTTGAGCACCTCTGGCTCTTAGAAAGTATGGACAATGGATGGCTGAAGGCCAGCCCTTCACTGTCAAGTGTTCTTAGCTGCCAAGGAAGGAAGGGAGGCAGAGAGAGCTGTGATGGGGTTATGCATGTGGAGAGAAGGCAGGCTTTATGTACATCCAGGTTTTCTGAAAGGCTGAGTAGGAATGTATGGGAAAGAGAGGCCATGTTTGTGAGTTGATCCTGAAAGAAAAAGAAAAACGAATGACCGGGATGGATGGAATTGATAAGAGTTCCCAGAATGATCCCAGAGAAGAAAATGAAATATAAAATTGGAGTGGATTACATTTTAAAGCTCTCAGACTCCAGTTCTCTGTTTTTTTTTCAGGTTGAATTGCTTGAATTTTAACTTTATCAGTTTGCTTTTCTGTGGCTTCTGTTAAAATGGAAACCTGTGGATTCAAAAGAGTTGTTATTTCCAGCTGTTGCACAGACTTCCTTGCTCAGAAGCTGTATGTCCTCAGTTGAATCTCCTTCTCAAATCCCAGCAACTACAAAACAGCAGAGATGGGAAGTCTCCAACTTTTTAGCCAAACCAGCCTTCCAAGTCATCAAAGGGGCCTCAAACAAGCCACCTCCTACGCTTCCTCGGCGGAGTGAACTGCACTTGCAGGCCAGTCTGAGCAGTTTAGAAGGCTAATCATGGATGTCTTGATACTAGTGCTGCTATATGCTTTGAATGGTCCTCAGGTAGGGCTGGGGTGATTGGAGACAGGAAGGATAAATAACATCTTTGGTTTGTGTATTGTATCTTTTAAACTGGCTTCCAACTTCTATGGTACAACCATGAACAATAACTTTCAACTTTAGCCTGTTAAGGGAAGAAACTAGGGACTTTGATTCAGCTGAAATGGTAAACTAACCACAGAAAGAATGTCCACAGCTCTTAAATCAGAAAAATAAACTGAGTAACATTTTGATGTACCTTCCTTCTCCATACTGGTTTGAAATTAAACTTCCATTTTTCCCATTAATGTATCTTTTCTTTTTAGATAACCTGTGGAATGACCAGAATCTGGAAGCAGAGCTTGATCTTCCTTCAGGATGGAGGAAAATCCATGACTCTTCTGGTACTTACTACTGGCATGTGCCCACAGGCACCACCCAATGGCAACACCCCTCTTGCACTTCTGGTCTGGGTCATGCTGGGGAAGCTGCATTTCCAGAAACGGTATCTCTTTGACATATTATCAGTCCTATTATTGTAAACTGTATCATCCTCACACTCTGATTGGATTCACAGCGCATGTGATTTACTTGGGTTGGCACTAGTGTATTGGGTAATCCTAGATGTTGTGGTTTGTAAATTATGACTTATTGCTTAATGTTATATGTGAACCCAACCATTTTCACTTATTTAATAAACCATTAAAACAAACAATAGTTTAGGGCAATGTGTACATCCACTCTTGCCCGCCAAATGAGGACTGATTCCACTATAATTTTGACCACTAGATTTTTCTTTATGTGTGTCAATAAATGCAAAGATAAATCTTTTATAGTGGATAGAAATTTGGAATCTTGTGGAAAATAACAAGTTAATTCAGCTCTCCTAACACTATTTGCAATAGTTCTGCATGATCTTCTTGTTTTTTTCTAAAGAGAAAGAGATTTTCAAAGCTGACACCAAAATCATCTACCATCCTGAGGGCATGACCTGAGTAGAACAACTCAGTCACAGTTCAAAAAATGTTCAAAAGAAATAGCATAAGTATTTTAATTTCATTTGACTATATTTGTTTTGGCCCATTACATTTCCTGTTATGATGCAGTTCCCATTATTTTCTATGGACTGTCTTGTCTTTGTTTTAGAAAGTTCCACTGTTGGTAGGTCGAGCACTTCCAATAATCTTTGGTACAAATGACCAGAGTGAGACTGCAATCTTATGCATAATTACCAGGAAATAAGTCTTATTGAACTCAGGTGTATATTATTCATTAGACATCTGTAGGATTGGCCCTTTGAAGGGTCTTTCTTCTTCAGTAAGTTTGAACCCTCTACCTTATTTATAGGGTGGAAGTAAGAACAGCCCATAGAAAGTAATGGAGACATCCTGGATTTTAACATCCCTATCAACTGGCAAAAGCATATTTTATCCCATTCAGTCCAGCAAAGTTTAGCATTTTTGCTATTATCATCCACAGAAAATATGAAATTCCCAATTCTGTGACTTCCATAAACTAATGAAGATTTGAGAGCTGTTTTAATATTCTGAACAGTCCTATCTATAGTTCTATATCCAGTCTAGGGCCTCTTTGAATATATAACTTTGGCTATCCTTAACAGGTTTTGATTCTTAATGAGTAATATGTCCTTATTAAAAAGGTGGTTCAGTTTGTCTTACAGAGAAAGCTAGTGGAGAGTGTGTGTGCATTACTGTAAAAATGTGGGCAGGAGACCCCCCCCCCCACGTTTTGTATGCCCTGTTCCTTATAAATATATATACAGTATTTATCTATATGCTGAGTCAGACCATCCATCTAGGTAGATCAGTACTACCTAGACTTCTTCGCTGAGACTTCAGAGTCTCAGGAAAACTGTCTACCATCTGTTGCTTCCTTTGGTCTATGGTTATCTGCAATGCAGATTGGTCTGGAGGGGATAGACTAAGTTGTGGCTTAGGGAGAATTGGATGATCAGTATAATCGTCACATAATATTCTGTTCAGATGAGCCCTAAAATAGTGTCATAATATTTTTCCTGCCAAAGGAATTATCAGGAGAACCAGTGTGATGTGGTAACTAAGATGTTGGGCTGGGTGGCTACTTCACAGGGTAGTTGTGAGGAAAACTGGAGGAGAGCTGTCTTGAAGAGTGGGACATTACTCTCACAAACAAACAAAGAAACAAACTTGAGCTTATTTTCTGATCTTATGCAGGACCTTCAATCTGCTATGGTGAGATGTGTGCCAACGGAGAGATTTATCCCAAGTCCGATGGCTTCATCTTCCAAGAGGTAGGCTTGTTAATGCAAGCCACTTGATGTAAGCTGCTAGGTACACTGAATCTCAGTGAAAGAGATGGAGTACCTGCACATAGTCACTTTCTCCTCTGATGATCTCACAAGTAACACAGATCATCTGCTCAGATGCCCACGGAAGCACTTATACTTTCTTTCCACAATTCTTTGTTCAGTCTTTTTCTTGATTAAAAATGATGTTCTTCTGTTCCTATTCAAGTAGATGTTTATTGCTGTTCTAGATCAGAAGAGAAAGCATTTGGGGTACAAAATCTATCTGTCTGTCTCCTGCAATAAATCTTTGGCCACATCCAGTACAAGTGCTGGTTACCATTTTGAATTAAATGGAATGGCATGCTAAATATTTGAATTTGCCTCTAATTTGTTCTGAGAATGAACAGAAGCGTGGCTCACTTATCTGAGAATTCCTGTATTGGCACTTTGCCTGTTCTACTTGTTCCAGGACATCACTGGCCTGGCATGAGGAGGATCTTCATCAGGGCAACCCAGAGCCTGGCTCCAAGGTACTGTCTGGGGTGGTGGGGGACACAGGGGTATGCAGCTCAGCTGCTTGACTGAGGAAAAACCTTTCTCTGGAATAAATGGAATGAGTTCAGTATTGTCCTTGCTTATAAAATTCATAGATTTGCTCTTCTTTGAACTTGCCATAAAATGCCAAAGTCAAGCTAATCTTTATAAGCTCAAAGAACTCTCATTTTAGAGAGTTTAGAGCAAGATTATATTATCTTTTGTATCGTTCTGCTAATGGAATCTCAATTCTGCATTTTATAGTGCGTCCTTAATATCCCTTACAGCACACTCATGTAGGTACTGTGCATAACCAATCAAAAGTAGGTCAGTGGGACATGTTGCTAGATAAGTTTAGAATGGCAACCTTCTTAACAAGTTTTGACAAGTCTTTGTTCATATAAAAGACTATGTAAAAGAGAGAGTATATAAAATAAATACTACAAACTAACTTCTTAAATTACTAAAAGATAAAAACATGCCCCAGAAAATATGGCAGAAATGAACAGATTTTACTTTAATGTAAAGCATATAAAAACTGCAAATACCATCTTGGAAGAGGTATTAATTCTGTTTCACACATTAAAGGAGTCCCTTTTCTAAAATGATGATTGTTACAGTACAGGTAGTCCTTGTTTAGCGACTGTCTCGTATGGTGACCGTTTGCAGTTACAACAGTGATGAAATAGTAACTTTGCGACTAATCCTCTTATTTACAACCTTCACAGGTCTGTAAAGCAAAAGGAAGCTGAAGAAAGTTCATAAGCACAGTCGCAGTTTCACTTCGTGACTGCTTTGCTAACAAATGAGTTGCTGGTCCCAGTTGCATTCTTTTTTAAATCAAAACTATTATTTTAGTCATATAAAATTGTATATGTATATGTATATGTATATGTATATGTTTATGTATACACACACATGCATTTTAAATATTTTCCCTAAGATGTAATTTATTTATTTTTTAATTAAATTAATTACCTTTTAAAAGGTAATTAATTAAAATTAAATTAATAAATTAAAATTATGAGTTGTGCATCTTATAATTTGAACTATAAATCCAACATGAGAAACAAGCAGTTTCAGAAAAGGTTAAAGCACTGATTATCACTGCTTTATTTTACATTTTATGTGCACTTTATAAAGCTCTTATCTACCTTGACTCAAAGCAGTTTCTGGGAAAAAACTTTAGCTAACAAATATTGATCATAGACATCTAATCCCTTACTAAACCACTTTGTAATGAACATAGTCAAAGATAATGGGGACAGAATAAGTACCTCTCTAAAGCCCTTAGTACAGTGAAAGACATGAATCAAGAATGCTTATTTACTGTCCTCTATTCTTTTTATTTTTATAATAATGAATAGATCCAGAAATTAGTGTAAGCGAATTCTGTTTCACAGGAAAATATATGTTCTGATGTAAACAGGTGATCTTGTGTTATTTTCTCAACTTGGACTTTGTTTGGATTTCTTTTAGTAATGCCTCTTGTAAAATAAATAATTCTCTATTGATTGTTCCAAGTTCAGGTCTTTAATGTTTGGAAAACAAAGGCCAACAAGGTCATTGGTACATTCTACAGTTAAAAGAACACTAACTGTACTGAGAGTACAAAGGGGATAATTTAAAAAAAAAAGTTAGTCACTGCTAGACAATTGGGACTAAAAATCTTACCACGATGCTGTTGTCACCTGATGTAATATTTAAAATAAAAAGCAACTGAGAGACAAGAAGGAAGGAACAAGTACAATTCTCCAAATTTTCAAACTAATTTCATTTATTTAAACAAAAAAAATTACACTTATATATTCAACTATGTCATTTTTCTGATACATTAAGGAATACTTTGATGTAGTTATATCGCAAAAAACCCCTGCTTACTGGTATTGGGTGCATGTTGGAAAAAAAAATCTAATAGATCAAAAAATAACCATGTATTATCCTCCCTCTTATACATCAAATAAAGAAAGAGATGTTTGCATTCTCTGTTAATCAGTTGTACTTTATTTACCCCAGTCAATATTCTATATTTCTTCTTGAGGGATTAAAATCCATATATTAGATACAAGGTAGTATTACTTGTTGAAGTAGCATGGAATATCTAAGATTGCAATAAATCACAGTGATTGCAATAAATTGCTTTGGCCATGTGAAAATCTAATAAAAACTGCCTATGCTGTAATGTATTTGCTGTTTATTGATTACAGACTGAAACAATTTTCTGGCTGTTTTAAGTTTTAAAGGCATTCATTTTTATTTTACAGTATTAGCCATGGCTAGTCCAAGAAAAGGCTGGCTGTTTGGCCTGCTTGACATAAAGTGGTAAACTTCTTGGCTAAAAGGTAGCATTGTAAATAAATTAAGGAACAATTCATTATTTCTGGTGAATCATTATTAAAATAAAGGTGTTCTGCCTCACAAATATACATTACTCTATTCAGTTAATTTTTATTTTCATTGTTAAGTGCAAAAAAAGAGAGTGGAAAGAAACAAAAACATAATTTTCTTAAAATATATTTTTGTAACAAATTTACCTTGACATTGTTGGATGTGGATAGGGCAGATTTATTACATACCAACCTGACATTCAAAAACAGCAGCTGGAGCAACTTGTTTCCTATGTGGGTAATGAATTAGACATTTAAAGTTTGACAATAGATGAGTGATGCACTTGCAGGTCAAGCAAACAAAATGTTTTGGCCCTGTCCAGAAGTATGAATCATTAGAATTTGAAGCAAGATGAAGAAGGAAAAGTCTTGATTTTTAGAATGCTGAGGCTCTATTGATGCACATTCTCTCTCTCTCTCTCTCTCCAGTGTTTCGTTGTGCGCTCCTTAGGCTGGGTTGAGATTCCTGAGGAGGACTTGGCCCCAGGCAAAAGCAGTATTGCCGTGAATAATTGCATCCAGCAACTTTCTCAAAGCAGTTGTGACCATTGGGGCCCTGCTGATAGATGGGGTGAGGTGAGTGCCTAATGTATACAACTCCAGGAAAAAATATTTGCTCTAGGTGAACACATGTTTTCTCTTGGCAAATTCCACCGTCCCCCTTTCTGAATGCAGCCATTAATTCCTTGGACTCCACTGTTCTTGTATTTCCTTTTATTCCTTGACCTGGAGGCAGGTTGGCACCCGAGGGTGCTTCCACTCCTGTTTCCAGAGGCCTCTCTTCTGTTCCATCGTAGCCTGATCCCATTATGTTTGGCTAAATGGCTCTAGGGCATGTAGATTTTTAAAATTGGGCTTTATATTCAGTTTCTACCAATATAAAAAGCAGAGCCTTGAAAGTTAAAGTAGTACGTTAAGCAAAATGGCTGGTACAAAGAGGAAAGGCAGTGGGGTATAGTCAGTTAAAAAAAAAAAATCTGTTTGATGTTTTATTATTTAATCAGCTGAGCGATAAAGTATGGGATGACCCAGTCCCTTTTTCAAAAACATATATGGCAGCAAAGGACAATTTTATGAACTGCTGGGCGGGAGGTGAACTTGACATGGCCAAGCTCATCTCCCTCTCCCCAAGACACTAACTGAAGTTGTCAATGCAGCCTGGTTCTTCCTGAATAAAAAAAAAACCACCGCAGCAGAAAACCCAAAGTGTGTGGGTGTGGCAGTCAGGGAAAGTTGGAAGTCTGGAGAATTGGGAATAGAGAAAGTGGGAGAATGTCTGGAAAAATGTCTGGAAGCCTTAGGAACAGCTCAACTGAAAGAAAAGGCAAGCAAGGAAGCCCAGTGATCAAAGCCAATTACAGTGTCTGCAGCAGAACCAAACAGCCACAGCCATCTGAAGCAGACCTACAGAAGACACCAAGGGCAGAAAATCAAGCCCAGGTCCCAACTGAATCTCAAGGCATGGTACAAGTAAACAGAAACTCTGGGCCGATGGTGCATAGCTCCAAACCATTGAAAGGCCTGAACTAAACCCCAAAGTCCTGGTAAGCAGGCCAGTTGCAGGGAAATGTGGAAGAAGACCTAAAAGAAGGCCAAACTCAGTAGACCACTAGTTTCCAAGAGGTCCTAACCCAACTTTCCATAGACTAAACTAAAACAGACTGGGGGAGGAACAGGACAGAAAAAAAGCACCATAATCTCTTAATAAAAGTCCCCACCCATAAGTTCCTCCTGCTTTTGTGTGTCTATCTTAAAAAGCTGTGCAAAGAGGAATTTGTAGCACATGTACAGCATTACAGTGAGATTAATAGCTCCATCTATGTGCTGTTAAACCCCTGCTATTTCATTCCGAACTCCATCCCCCCCAGACCTTCCCAACCAGTCTAAGCCAACAGCAACAGGGAGGTGGCTGGTCCTGCCTCCTGTACTGGCCTAAGCAGGAAAATTCAAAAGACTTTGAAGATAAAGCAACCCTCCAATCACAGCTGCCAGAATAGCACAAAACACTTGAAACAGCTTGGGTCAAAATGGATGCATTTGTTCCCTATTCAAAACAAAATAATCAAAATGCAGGTACTGTATTTTGTTCCAAGAGCAGACTACTAGGCTTTGCACTAGAACTGTTTTTCTTAGACTCTGTGAATGAGTTTAGATAAATTTATGCTAAGAGCTCCGGTGTTTCATATAATAAGGAGCTATTCAATCACTGCTGTTAGCTTTCATTCCCAATTACATTGATAGAGATATGAAGTTGCCTTCATCCAGAAATGAGAGCCAGGAGAATTATGCCTTTTCACATATGCTAAGGAACTTTCTCTTTTATAGATACCATAGGATAAGCATTCCAATCACAGTCCTTCCTCATTGGTACAGCTTTTGCTAAGCAAGGCTTAGGCCGAGGGATTTTCATTCCTGCACCACTCACACTTCTTTGGCCTTCCTTTACAGGGCCAAAACATGGTGATGATTCTCAAGGAGGACACAATGAACTTAGTGGATCCTTTGGATCACAGCCTCATCCACTGCCAGCCCATCATCAATATCCGTGTTTGGGGCGTGGGCTGCAACAATGGCAGGTGAGTAATCATGGGATGGGAGGAGAAAGGGGACCTTCTTACTGAAGTAGAACTCCAAGGGCAACTTTTCAGTCTGTGTGTTGTACCTAGTGAGTGTATTAAGCCATAGGTGCTGTGGGGTGCAAAAGTGAGGAGTGAGGATTATCCACCACCACCCTGACCTTCCCATGGGGCCCTCTGCTCCTTCTTCCTACTCTTACTAAATGGGATCACCACCTGTTCCCAGGCTATTAACAGGGTAGCTGCTTCAGATGCTCTTCATTAACCACTCTTTTTTCCCCCTACATGCTATGCTTGATCAAGGGACAGGTAAGTTCCCCTCTTCCTCCTGAAGCAAAGCTAGTGCTTGGAGCCCTGCTCTTGCTCACTGGGCTCTCCTCTCCTTGCAGGGATTTTGCTTTCGTGGCCAGTGACAAGGACACGTGTGTGCTGAAGTGCCATGTCTTCCACTGCAATGTGCCTGGCAAGGCTATTGCCAAAGCCCTGCATGAAATGTGCTCCAAGGTATCCCTCCTGACTTGTAGCACAGTTCTTTACATTTATACATGAACATGCACACACACACACATCACATGCATGTGCACACAGACCCACGTACGCTATATATGGAGTTGTGGTTCTGAGATGTACTTTTAGTGCAGCGTCAAGAGTTTTGAGTGCTGTAAATAAGTAACAGATGGGTTAATGTCAGTTATGTTTCATTCTGCAGGAGTGGGAGACAAAATGAATATTGAAATATTCTGTCTCTTTATATACTTTCCAACTCAATGGAAAAAAAAAATATGTAAAGGGGGTCGAGACTCTGCCAGTCTGTCTCTACATGAAAATTCTCTGAAAACCGAACAGATGAAGTTGGGAGGGTAGAGACAAACAATCCTGAAAAATCCCCCCAAAGATCCTCCTGGGAGATGCAACTGGGTCGTGGCTTGGACCACTTCCTGGTCACATGACTCAGAGTATAGCCTATACAGTCCACTTGAGCTTCCTAGTGCACACAAACATTCAGATGTGACACATTACTTCATTACACAGAAGAAGACAGAGACACCTCCTATGGCCACTGCTGCTGAAGGGGTCAGAAAGAATTCCAGAAGCCACGCTCTGCATGTTTTCCCTTGTTACCTTCCCCAGTCTTACCTGCTACCTGTATTTGCTGCAAGCTCTCTGTTCTTATTCCTGGCAGCAGTGAGAGTTTATTCTCTCGCAACTGTACTTTTACTGCTTATTGTACAAATGTTTACAGACTGCATCACTTTATTGTAGTCCTGAATAATTGCAAACAGTTTATGTTGTGGAGTTTTTGGTGTTCTCTGAGCTTGGTTGTTTGCTTGCACATGTTTCGTTATCCGACTAGGTAACATCATCACTCGCACTGAGCTACAGATATTCTCTTCTATAGTTTATATTTGCAGACTAAAAGCTGTCTGGATGAAGCAGAAATGAAAATACTTCAAACTTCATGTAGGAAAACTGCATGAAAGGGCAAACCTTGTTCCTCTTGAGAATACAATACCAGAGGAGAAGGGCAAAGATACCCAGGGACACATAAATGCCATGCTTAGAGGTGGTGAAACTTTAGTGAAGGATTGGTGAAGAAAGAAAAGGCAGCTTTTATAACAGCTTTACTTCTTGGTGGCTTACTTGAAATGTACAATGCCTTCATTCGTGGATAAGAGACAAAGCTGAAGGTACAGGTAGTATTTCATTTTTTAAAACACACAGTTGCAGATTTTTTTGCATAGAAGGAGTTATCAGAATAGTATATCCAGTCCACCTTCCCTTGAACTCTCAGAGCAGAGAGATACAGATATTATATTATGTCATGCCCCCATATACAGGGTTTACATAACTTCTCTCTTTTTTATATAGTGTATATCCTGTGTGGTATTCTTACTTTACATTGACCACCAGGAGATACTGCGTGCTAGGACCTGGATAGCTCGTAAAGGTAATAATGCACTGTATATAGTCATCTAAAGTGGGAAGGTCCGAGACTGCAATCACTGGTAGAACCCCATAGAATAACATCTGTCTACTCACATCTGAGGAGCTGCAATAAGGACAAAACCAGTTGCATGACCTGATGGTCAATGCAGCATAGAAAAAGGCAATTATATTCAGAATAAAAAACAGCAGATCACTACAGATAACAAAGCATGCAAGAAAGAACAGAGAATTTGCTATAAGAATGAGTACAGAAAACAGAGCAGCTTGGGAGAAATTAACAAACAGACAGAGTCAGAACAAGTAAAAATGAAGGGGGAAAGAATGGAGTGGAATTTTTTAAATAGCACAGGAAAAGTTGGTGAATTAGTTCTGAAACTCTCAAGCAGTGCCAGATTTAGACTTGGAGAGGCCCTAAGCTATATAAAGCTTGGAGGCCCCTTGCTAAAAAGTTTTACCAGAAGGTCTCACTAAGGTGTGTATCAAAACAGGACCTTGGGTTGCCAGAAAAAAAATTGAAAACATATACAGACTGTCCTCTACGTACAAATAGGTTATGTTCCAAGAGCTGTTCAGAAATCCATTTTGTCTGTAAGTCCAACTATGGTGTGCCACATATGTACACCCGGAAGTTTATGGTGCACCGCATATATAAGTATGTGCACCGTAAACTTCCGGGCATACATATATGATGCGCTGTACACTTCCAGGTATATGTACACATGCACACCGTAAACTTCCAGGACCTTCCTTCCAGGACCTTCATTGTTGGAGTGGTTAGAAGTTTGTTTGTATTGGTGAAAGTTCGTAACTCGAAAGTCTGTAAATAGAGGACTATCTGTATATGCCTTTTAATTATTTAATAGCAAGATATTTAAAACGACTAATACAAATTATTTCCAAATGAATACATTTACTGATTACATGTTTATCATTTGACTGGCTTTATCTCTCTCACAGATTATAACATAGTATATCCTGGAAACAATACTTAAATGTAATTTTAAAAATAATTTTAAGATACATTAATATATACACAAAATGCTGACAAAATAAGTAATTGGTATCCCTTTTATTAATATAAGCAATAATGAACTCATTTGCAAAATCAGAAAACTGATATTCTGAAATTTTGTGACGCCCTGTGGATTGTGAGGCCGCAGCTGAAGCTTGTTTAGCTTATGCCTAAATCCAGCACTGTTCTCAAGGCATATGACAAATTATAACAATTTCTTTTGAAATGGACTTTTTGCAAATTGTAGATGTAAATTACAAGAAGTTCTAATGTTTTATCTTTTTTGAGCCTCTCTTGTAAATAATCATGGCAATCGTGTTGATCTATTTTCCATTTCATGGGTGGCTACTGTATTTTGAGAAACACTTGATTTAAGCCCCACTTGTGTATTTCTGTTGTATGTCTGTCTTCCGCATCTGAACAGATGCAGTAATCATGTAGGTTGACTGTAAACAAGAGATTTTGGTTATGCTCTCGATGGAAGCTATAAGTGATCAGTATATGTAGCAGCCAGCTTATTTTCTATATACAGTACTGCTTATATTTCTGCTGCACAGTTTCACAGTTTCAGCAGAATGACCTGCTGTATGAGCAGGTCTAGTTGACAGATGGTGGGCTGAACACTCCTGAAGTCCTGATGAAATCTGGCCAGGGCCCTCTGCCTATGACGGTTATCTAATCTTCAGTGTAGAGAACAGGTTTGGGAATGGGCAGGGGTGATTAAAGTGTTGTCAGATGTAATAATGGTGACATATTGTGGTGCAGAGGATTTCATTTAAATAACATTGACTTTAATAATTGCTCAGGAAGACTCAGTTTTAATTATTTAAATTACTACCAGGAAGATTTTGTTTATTCTTTTAATAAAGGAAAGACCACTCTTGTTGTTTGCTGAAACCTTGATACATATTCATTAGTTCTCAAAGATAGATGTAAGTTTCATTTTTAGGAAGCAGGTATAAACATTACAAAGTAGCAATAATTCAGATTTTTTTTCAGATTGATTTTCATTAAAAATTGGATTATGATTTGATCATTTCATTTCATAAGAAACCTGATAGACAATTGTGAGACCTATAGGAATTGAATCAGCTCTAGTTCAGTTAGAATTAAATGTACTGTATATGTGTGTGTATATGTATGTATGTGTGTATGTATATACTGTATATACACATACACACACATTGATAATGATATGGTAGGATAGAGATAATCAACCTGTGGTACTGTAAATGCTGCTTTACTATAATTTCTAGCATTCCTTACTATTGGCCAAAATGGCTGGAGTTGCTGGGAGTTGTAGTTTTGTAATATTTGCAAATGCTACAGGTTGTCTATCCCTATTGTACAAGAATCATGATTCCCATTATCAAACAGGCTTTTAAATTGTAGTAATAAACTTTTCATTTGGGTTAGTTTTTTTCCAACTATCAAAAAATATTTCAACAAGCACATACATCACTCAAAATATGTATTTTTAAAAATAAAATTAAATAGGCAATTTCAGTCAAATCAAGATAAAAATCTTAAAATGTTGGATGATTGGTACAATTAAAATAGCCTTCTTCATCTTCACCTGCTTGTTGAAGCGTTTTGCTTTTCCCATTCCCAAATTATTTTTCAGTTTAGAATAAATTAGTCCAAAGGAAGAAAACAACTCTCTCTATATATGCAAAAGAGGCAACTGCTCATTAACTGAGTTGTTCCCCCAATAATTTATTTTAAAATGGGTGATCTTAAATTTGCTGACTGTGTGCAGACAAATAAGATTATTTCTGTCTGATTTTCCTTTTCTTGAGGGAGATAATTTTAGATTCATAGTTTCCTTTTCAAATAAATGTGATCCACAGACTTCTCCTTTACTGGAGCTACTCCATTCACTAAATTTTATATACATTGACTTTCTTTGTTTTTTCACTTTAAGAGAAAAAGTGAAAGAATGAGATTGATCAGGTCTGTTATCTCTCATCTACATTGCTATCAGCAAGTATATTCCTAGAATGTAGTTAGAAGATGTGATTGCAGTTTCTGATGTTATCCAATGATATGGTATTTGAAGAGTGCTATCAAGAAGCCCCTTCATTTTGCACATCACTTTAAAAATGTTAAAATGCTATTTGAATTTAAAAAAATAAAAAATCAATTAAAATATTAAAACTCTGATTTTTGTTGTTTGTTTTTAAACCATTGGTTCTTGTCTTCCCTACTATGGTGCCATGTTGCATTGGTTGTTGCATTGATCTGAAGATCATATTTACCCAAAACAGAAGTAATTGTGGATGACTACAAATTGATGTTGCTTGATGTAAAATGAAAGAATCCTAGAAGTATAGAGAGGGGCCTTTTAGGCCATCAGGTCTAGCCCCCTGCCCAGTAGAGGAATCCAAATTAAGGCATATTCAACTCTGCTTGGGCACATCCAGTGTTGGGGACCCTACTACTTTTCTTGGTCATTGGTTCCACTGTTTACAGTAAAACAGTTTTTTCTTGACTTTTAGTTAAAATCTGCCTTCAGGTTGCTTAAATCCATTATTCTGTGTCCTGAACTCTAGAACTCTGATGAAGCTAGTTTAGTTGAGGTGCCTGGGCCATGATCTTGTGATGTTATTATGTGGGGTGAGTTTGAGTCTGTGACTCCTGATGAGGTGGACAGGGTCCTTCAAACTGTGAGTTCAGCCACCTGTTAGACCCAGGTCCCTCCTGGATTGTTAAGGTGACCCAGGAGGTGATTTGTTGGGTCCATGCAATGGTATCAGCTTCTTTGAGAGAATGGGGTGATTCCTTTGGCCTTGAAGGCAGTGGTGTTGTGCTCCCTGCTCAAGAGGCCATCCTTGTACCCAATGATTTGGGGTAACTATTGACCTCTCTCCAGCCTTCTTTTTGGGGGTTAGGTTGTTAAGAAGGTGGTTGGACAGCAGTTACAAAGGATCCTAAAGGAATCTGTTTATTTGGACCTGTTTTAGTTGAGTTTCAGGCCAGGAGTCACTATGGAGATGGAATCGGTCATGTGATTGAAGCTCTGCCTGTTTTTTATGTGCATAGTATTTACCATACCTTGTGAACATCCCTAGTAGTCATCAAAGTGTACAAAGTGTGCAGCCTGCTCTCATTTTGTGAACATTAGCCGTTTGTCCCAGTTGGTTTGTTGTTCTGAAAAACTTATTTTGAACCATGCTGTCCACTGGCTTCATCAGAACTAAGCTTCTAGTGGTTGCTAATCAAGCAGTAAAGCGAAAAAGTAAGTTGCAGCCTGAAATCTGTGTACCTGTTAGTAAGCTCAGCTAACCTATGTTGGAGTTATTTCTGAGTAATCAAACAGAGGATCAGATTACATTTGTTGAATGAAAGGGACTTGTTATTTGAGTTTTTATTTCTGCCTATACAGATCCAGAGTGTTGTAGCTGTCCTTCCTTTTCCACGTAGCCCTCTCAAGGCAGGACTTTGTTCCTGAGTTTTACTATGAAACCACACTAAGTTAAGCTGTAATGGCTTTTTTCTATATTGTAGATCATGGCTGAGCAAGCAGTGGCAAGTAATAGCCTCACTCGATCCGTCACCCTTGAATCTATCTCTCCAAATGACATATCTCTTCAAGGTAACAAGATTCTAAAACCAAGTCTGTTTAATTACATGCATTTTATTTTTCCTTACAATTACAGAAATGCAGCAATTATTCCTTGGGCTGTCATCTAAAGAACGCTTACTCTTTATCTTACCCTGAAAAGAACCTCTGCATAGGGATGAAAGATCAAATAACACAAAATGCAATTTCTCTGTATAAAGATGATTCACTGAATTTCACTTGGCTTGGTCGCTTGGTGTCTTTATCTTTGGATGGATCTTGTCTGGCCTTCACAGAATCTTATGCGTGGTAAATTGTCTCACTCAATAGGAACGGAGGTCTCTCATACCTTTCCTGATGCACCATGAACTAAACTGCAGTTGCAGGAAATAGTAGATTGCCATGGTGTCCAATTTGAAAATACACAATTGAATGTCAGCTATAATTGTGGAACAATTCAGGAAATGGGTGGGAAGTCAGAGAGATCGTCAGTGAAGAACACATCAGCTGGCTACCTGTGCCAACAAAACATGACCAAAAGAGTTACTGCCAGGTTGAAGTCCCTGTGTTCTGGCAGTCTGCAGAGAGGGGTTTCACTGGTAGTCTTTGTTTTCAAACAAGGAAGGAACTGGTGTGATCTTGATTGCCCCCTTAATATAACCTACAATGCAGTATTTGGTACCTCCTATAAAAACTTGCATTTCTTAGATAGATGGCAGTCTTAGGGACCAATGAATGAACTCAGTGGGACTTACTTTGGGATCACATTGAAACACTGATTACTCATTCCATTTCAGTATCTCCTTATTTCCAATGCCCTGAGATTAATTTTCTGAACAATAGATTGGAACAAATCTGTTTTCTTTCTTTTGTTCCTGCAGCTGACATATTGGATGCTGTGAGAGAGTCTGTCCAAAAATACAAAGCTTTCTATATTGGCAGCTTACCAGTATCTAAATCTATGGGTAGGTAGCTCTTAATGACTTCTGCAGCTTGTGTTTATAGCTGGCTTCATAATAGCTGTAAGGTGTACTGTGGTTCATTAGATTAGCCTTTCTACAGTTGTGAAACTAACTTCCACATGATAGGTTGCAATAGGTGGCTGATTTGTATGCTTACAGGAATCTGTGCCAGATATATGCAGAAAGGAATGTTTCTGTTGACGAGATTGCTGTTTAGTAATGCTTTCTTCTCTATACTGGATACATTCTAAGACTGGCCACATGAACGTCAGGTCTGAGTTGCAAATATGTGCAGCTATATGCTGGCCAGTAAATGGCAGCAAAGAGAAACTGTAAACTCTAATTTTCTGCAACTGAGATCTGGCAACTTGAATGGAAATGAAAATCCATTGGTTTTTGGTTTTGTTTGTATTGCGGTTTGCTCTTGAGTTAAAACCATGTAAGGAATCAGGCTGGGGCATAGATTTAATTGGGAAAGGCACAAGGAATGAAGAGTTAAATACTGTTTTTCTTTGAGGTTGTATTTCAGCTAAAAAATAAATGTGACAATCTATAATGAAGCCCTTTAATAGCTCTTTGTCACGAAATCAACAAGTTCATCATGTTGTCTTGCTATTGTACCTGCTACAAGTTTCCATGATGTGTTAATGGTGTAGGAATCCATTAAGGATAAAGAACTAGAAATGGTAAAAATCTCAGTGTTTGAAGTTAGCACATTCCTTTTGGGTAGATGGATATTTCTCTCAAACTAGCTGTTCTCTTGAAATATCTCAAAATGGACGGTTTCTTTAGTTACCTTTCTACATCTTTGGTCTTGGAAGGAATCTTAAGCAGCCAAATTGCCTTGACTGGAGTTCTGGAATTCAAACCCTGGATCCTGAAAGTACCTATTCTGCAGCTACTGGTGAAAAGTGGCTTGGCTTATTCGTTTCTTTCTTGCCTTGGCACTTTAGGGATTGATGTGCTAAACAATGCCATTGAAACTCTGATGGGCGGCCATAACCGTGAGCAGTGGATTCAAGCTGTGATTAGTGTTTCAGACTCAGTGATGCAAGCAGATCAAACTGAAGTAAGGCTCTTTGTGATATCGTACACAGTGGAAGCTTTCACTTCCCACCAAGTATCTGAGCAGAACCTTGTTGTCTGTCTCCTACATGTGCTGTGGCCTGCTTGCTCTGCATATCCCAGAAACCGAGTAACTGGCCAAGGAACTACTTGGGTGAAAAACTGGTAGCTGCAATTTTCCTCACCACCACTGGTTGAATGCTATTACCTAGAGCTGGGGTTGGCAGCCTTCTTCTGTATGGGGGCCAGAAGCCATGCTGCTGCCGCCGCCACCATTTCCTGAGGAGGCAGCAAGCACTCTCTCCCCCTCTGTTATGGGTCGGGTAAAAATATTTCTTTTTGGGACCAAGGTCTGGATGATTTTGGCTGGTGGGCACATCTGGCCCATGGGCTGTAGGTTGCTGACCCCTGATCAGCTTGCTATCAGACCTGGGGTGCAAAATCCATAATCTCCATAATCTCTAAAGTCCTGCATGTCTAACAGTATTTGATCATAAAAAGTATTGCTTTAATTAGTATTCATTAGGATTATTGCTTCTCAGTTCAGCTGATTATTTTGTCAATGGGACAAAAGTAGTAAGTGTTTTAAGGGTTTATTTAAGCATAATCAGAATAGATGAAATCTGGCAAAATTTAGCCAATTTTTATACTTTTGAGTGCCACTGATTTCAGGAGAAGAGAATTAGTAAGCTTAATTTAATCTGTCACTTTGTCTAGATTACAATGTACTTATATTCATATATTTTTAAAAAGCCCTGCTATCTTCAGTGTTTTTCTCCCCAGGGATATTTGTATATATTAGCAGCTTTATAGCAGAGTTATAGTGAAGTTTATTGAAATTAATTCTACTAAATTTAATAGAATTATTCCCTGGTCAGAAAGCTTAGGGTTCCAGCAGTAGTTCTTTAATCTGTGCTAGCCGTTTGCCATCAGAATTAAATGGTTTTGCCAAAGCTAAATATTTTAATGATCTATTGATTCCAGTGGGAGGGAGCAATGCACATAGTTAATTCTTCCACTGATGTCAGTTGGATTTTAATGTGCTTAGCTTTGTTTGTATCTTACAAATTCAACTGATTTCCTTTAGAAAATTAAGCACTTGCATTAATCTCTCCCACTGAGAGCTTTAATGTCCTTAACTTTGGTTGGGGTTTACATATAGTTCAACTTAATTTATTAAATATAGATTTGGAAAACCAATCACAAATGTTGAAGGATCATTCATGGCCTTTATTAACCTGCTCAGTAATACCAGTTTTCAGAGACGGTTGATAAATCCAGATACAGTTACCTCCGATTTGTTCCACTGATTTCAATGAGCTCTAAGTATTGCTTTCTTCAGAGTGGAACTTAGGTTTACAAAACAGCCATATTGGGTTATTCTTCCAATAACACTTATTTCTCACATATTGCATTAAGCTATAAACTGCAGATTTCAAGCCCTGTCTGCTGGATTTATACACCATAATGTGGTTTGTTTGAATTTGCCTTGGCAAAATTCAGCCATTGTGACTTGTAAGGCATAGTTTATAGTTTAGCACAATATCTGAGCACCACTGTCATTGATTTAATAATTTATGGTTAAAACAAACCATGGCTTACAGTTCTATGTAATCTAGCTGTCTGTCTCAAGATGTCCACCCCCCACCAAACCCAAAAGTAACTGCATCAGTTTTATGACGCTGGACACATAATCCATCTTTGTATTAGGAATGGGGATTTAAAAAAAAAGAAAAGGAAGAAGGTAGAAATATGATTTCTGTGTGAAGAATACCCAAAGCTTGCAGCTAGTACCTGGAGAACAACTGAAGTTAAATGCAATGAGTACTTATTTTTCTTTTTGTATTCTTAGTGTAATCTGACTGGATTCTTCTGTATTCTTTGAGGCTGAGGAGGAGGAAGATCCCTGCATTTGGGAATGCCAAGTCCGCTACGTGACTTTTATTGGGGTTGGGAGAGATGCCCACACGTTTGGACTCATTGCTGACATGGGGAAACAACGTTTCCAGTGCACAGCCTTTTGGTGCGAACCAGATGCTGGAACCATTTCAGAAGCAGTACAGGCCGCGTGCATGGTAAATGCTGTGAGAGTAAAATAAACCAGAGCAGATTTCATGAAACATATTGTTCATCTAAAGAAACTTCCTCTTAAACTTGCTTACATTTTACCTTCCTACCCCTCTCAGTTCCACTCCCCATCAAACAGAAGCCATTGTTTTCTGCCTCAGTTCTCACCGTTTTTAAAATGCTTGAAGATAAAAAGTTTGTTTGTTTGTTTGTTTATTTGTCACATTTATAGAGCCACCCATCTCACACAAAGCGACTCATGATACAAAGATCAACAAGTCATGTCCAAAAGACAAAATTATGACTGGTTATCACCAGCCAGAATAAACCACCTGAAATATGCTAGTCTGTCCAACCGAGGAGTTCTAAGCCATTCTGCCAGAACCCTTCCCTACAGCCTAGCTCTAAGAAAAAGAGAAAGAAAGACCTTAATGGAACATTATAGAGCATCCCAAGAATCAGTGAAAATCAGTCTTTTTGTTGAGATCATTGTTTGGTATAATAATGTTATGCACCATATCTGACAATAAGGGTCTAGCCAGAAAATCAGAATATCACCTAATAATTGAACTTAGCTTCCGTTATTAGGTGAATTATAAAATATCTGGTCAGTTCCATCTGAAGAATCCTGTATGCAATTTTGGATGAGTATTTTCAATTTAAATTCAGGTTTCTCCAAATAACTTACTGGATTGTCATATTCTTACATGATAAGGATAGCCGCTAACAGCACCTGGCTGATCTTGAAAAAGCTAAGCAGGGTTGGACCTAGTCAAACTTGAATGGGAGATCACAAGGAATCTTAGATCTGTAGGCTAGCTTGAGAAAGGAAGAAAGGAAGACATTGCAGAAGAAGGCAATGGTAAACTGTTGTCATATTATATCTTTTAGTCACCGGGCAATTGAATGAGTCTTTGCCATTATATCATAGGGAGAAGAGTTTTAGGACAAAAAAGGACTACAAACATTAACTACGTTTTTTGTAAGCTATGACTGGCTATATCATCTCTAAATTCACTGTAATTTATGTGTTTCTTTGATAGGTCCAGTATCAAAAGTGCTTAGTGGCTTCTACATCACGAATGAGATCAAAAAATAGTTCACACTCCATCATGAAGCTGAAAAGGACAATGTCGCTTGACTCGCCTGTATGTCCATTTCCCATCACAGGACCCTCCTTGCAGAAAACTAGCAGCGGGGCCACGACACGCAAGAAGGGCGTGTTCTCTTTCTTTGAAACATTCCGCCAAAAACATTCCATGCTACACACCCCCTAAGATGGAAACAAAGTCTGGTGGTCCCAGATGACACTTAATGACAATGTCCTCTGATATCCAGGCTAAGAATGTAAATAGCATAATTTTGTCTGTTAACATCTTTCACTGAAGTGAAAACAGCCAATACATCCAAACAAGACTGGATCCTAAAGGAGGGTCCTGACAGATTCTGGAGATTCTGCTATGCATATTTCTTCCAGTCCTTTGCTATATAGATGCTCTAAGGAAGAGGTGAGCTTGTTGGAGGGGTGGGGGGTGGGGTGGGGTGGGGAGAAGCAATGCTGCACAAGAATATTTGAGGATGCTGCTTGCCACTAAGAGCACTTGTCACATTCACCACGTAAGCTTAAAATCTTGCTCTGATTGCCCAGGTATTGATAGGTCGAGCAAAGCAGCCAATTCATCTTCTTCATATAGTAACAATACATGATTTTATATAATTAAAGCTGTGGACATTTCCACAATTCCCTTCCTAGCTGTAGTTTGAACTCTTGGAATACAGGCTCAAGAGAAGAAAGAAACTGCTGAATCTCTAGATACATGCTTGAATTAGTATGAACTCCTGATCTGTGAGACAGAAATACAAATGAATTTATCCCGGGAAAACTAATAAATAATTGACATCAATGTTGATGCCATCCAAATGTGTTTGTACTACAAATCCTAAAATTTCCAGTCAATAATTAGTAATACTTTAGCAATCCGTGCACAGTTCTCATCATTGTACTATTTTCCCCTTCTGAATCAAAATTTTGTTTACTTGGTAAAGTCTGTATTCATCTTTTAACATTTGAACATTGTCAGTAAGTAATGTTGCCAGTCAGGCAGACACTGGGAAATAACTGTTCTGAAACAAGCGCCTGACCATAGTAAGCAGATCTGATGGTGCACATAATCCTAGTGCTTTCTAACAAAATATTTGTAAATGAACTCTGAATGCATAGTGTTAGCACACATGACTGTCCTTTATAACACGGCCATTATACCAGTCTGACACTTGAGTTGGAAGCATCTATCTAGACATCAGACCGTCATTTGATGATCCAATGCTGGTGATTCATACAAGAGAGAAATAATAATAATGAGAAAGAGTTCCCTTTGGATTTCTTTTTCAAAAAATATAATATTGAAAGCCTGGTGTACTAGTATTGTGAAAATGACTACTAGATCCCATATATATGTCTAAAAATGAATGGGTGACACTGGTAGGAAAAAGGACGGATCTCCAAATGCATTGCTTTCCTTTCAGTTTTGTGCCTGATGTAATTCAATTTCTTTAATCTAATAAGTAATCCTGGATTAAGATAGACTCAAGTCTACCTCAGTGATACTTTTTATCTATCTATATTGTGCAAATAAAGTACTAATATGGATTAAAGCTATATTTGCTTTATGTTTGGTCTCTGTCTCCAGACACTTCTACTGCTGCTCAAATGAGTAGCTGAACACATATAGCATGAATGAACCAAATTTTGCTGAATTGGAACCAACAATTTTAGACAAAGCTATTAGAACAGCTAAACATAATGATACAAGACTTGTCCTTGATACTTCAGCCTTTTACAATGATTTCACCACTTCATTCAGGACAAATATTAAGCCAACAGATGTGTAATTTCCTTAGTTCCCTCCTTAGAGACATTTGTTACCATTTACATATAACCCAAGGAAGCATCATTTTTTATAAATAATAATTTTATTAGTGATGTGTAACAAATTAAATAAAAATAATACATAAGTAATAATACACTTTTAAAATGTGATTTAATAGTATTACTAATATTTTAAATACTAAATACTAATACATTAGAATTACATACATTATGGTGATTAAAATAACTAAACCTATGGGGGGAAAAGAATTATGAAAAATTCATTAAGATATATGAATATAAAATTAATTAAATTATTTGACTTATTGCATCTAGACCATATAAAACATATTGCTCCATCTTCTCATTTTTAGAACATAAAGACATTTCAGGCATTGATGAAGAACGCATATCTGAAATGTATTTTTTAACCTGAGAAGTATAAATTTCTTTGCTCAGCCCCAGACTCGACAAGCCCAAAGTTCTTCATAAAATGTCAAGTACCATAATTTAAGAGTATAGGTCAACAATACATTTAACTACTACTTTCCCCCACCCCCCAAACTATGTTAATGTATGTTGTAGCTTGAAACCAAATGAGAGCCATAACTGGTCATGACCAAATCATGTGTGTCAAAGAGCCCTTAAATGTCTTACGTCAGCAGTGTTGACTCCTAGCGACTGTCTGGACAAGTCCCTGCAGTTTTCTTGGCAAGATTTCAGAAGTGGGTTGCCATTGCCTCCTTCCTAGGGCTGAGAGACAGTGACTGCCCAACGTCACCCAGCTGGCTTTGTGCCCAAGACATGGTCATGGTCTCCCAGTTTTTAGCCTGGTATCTTTTTTTTTTAACCTGGTATCTTTACCTGGTTTTGGTATAATTAATATAAGCCTGATTAAATGCCTCTGATAATATTCCCTTATCAAGTATCTCATCAGACAACTGACATTTGGCACCAAAAGATCTATAAATGTTTATACCATTCTATAGGAAATCCAATGGAGGCAAATATGTATAGCTCAGGGTTGAACTGTGGAGTTCTTGGGGTTCTCTGAGTTTGGTTCTTTTCTTGCAAATGTTTCATTACCCGGCTAGCTAATATCTTCAGTGCTAAAATGGGATGGGGTTTGCTCTCTATTTATATCCTGTGGCATGCTTTGCCAGTGCTGGTGGGGGTGGGGGTTCTGTTTTGCTCTTCTGGTAGTTCATTGATTGGCATATGTTGACTGCTTGATTGTGTGCCTGGTGGTGACCTTCGGTTATCTGGGTGATGATTGCAGGTGAGGCGATCTTCTGATCTTTTGTCTCTTTCGAATAGTATGTAGACGCTGTTTATCTCTATGTGTCTGTTAATTGCTGCCTTGTCTGAATACCAGGCTTCCAAGAATTCTCTTGCATTTTTGGATTTAGCTTGGTCTAAAATGCTGACAGTTTCCCAGTTAAAACTATGGTTAAGTCTGTCCATATGTTGTGAGATTAAGGAATTTTCATCATGTCTTCTGACTGCTAGTTGGTGCTCATGGATGTTCTCTGCTAGTCTTCTGCCTGTCTGTCCTACATAGTGTTTGTTACAGTCCTTACACTGTATGTGGTAGATGACTCCTGGTTTTTCTTCTTGGGCTACTGGGTCTTTTGGTTTACTTAAGATATTTTGGAGTGATTTTGTTGGTTTGTGTGCTACAGAGATGCCATGTTCTTACCCAGCTCCTCTTGTGGGAGGTTGGGTTGTTACTTTGGTAATGTAATAATGTAAGAACATTATTCAAGCAAGCACAAACGCATTGCAGCAACCCAGAATAGTAGAAAAAGGAAAAATACCACCTGCACAACATCTTCCAACAAAATGGATATCCACGCAATTTTATCAAAAAGTGCCTGACCACTCAACCTACCACAACACAACCTACACTAGCTATGAATAACACTGCCATACGTCAGAAATGTCTCAGAAACCACGAACAAACTATTTCAACCACATGGCATCTCTGTCGATGATATTAAGAAATAATCAAGCCTAAAAAAATTCTGGTGCACATTTGAATAAAATGTATATTCTCTTTTAGTTGAATGCATCGAACACCAAGGGTCTATTAAACTCAATTCTTCAATATAGGTCTTAATTGTTTCCCTCACTAGTCATTGAACCAGTGTGTTTCTATCAAGTTCTGGATCCAATATTTCATTAAAATCTCCTCCTATTACTTGTAAGGAGGGGTTTTTTTTCCCTGATTTCTTCCTTTTCTCTTTTGTCTTTTACACTTTTTAATCTTTCATACTTCTTATTTCTGTAATTCTGTAAGTTTTTTTTTATTGTTCTTTTTAATTTTTTTAAAATAACGTTACTATATAAAAAAAAATCTCCTCCTATTACCACTTCATCATAGATACACTCATTCAAATGTTGAAAACATTCATGAAACATAATAGGATAATTAGGTCCATAAACATTAACCATAGCTATTACAGTCCCTGCTATTTTGGCACATAAAATTAAATAATGGTCATTCACATCAGTAATAACCTTTGTACATCAATTGAAAATCCTTTTCAAACCAAAATGGCCACACCTTTGGCTTTCATTGAGATATCTGTGAGGTAAATCTGTCCCACCCAATCTTTCATTAATAGAGATTTATCTTGTTCCATTAAATGTGTCTCCTGTAAATAAGCAATGTCTGCCCATAATTATTTTAAATATTACATTTTGTTGTTGTCATAGCCCTTTTACATGAATACTGGTTAACTTCATCCATTAATTTTGTTTTGGCCCACTTATCAATATTCTCCCAATACCAATTTGTTTTATAACCTATTCCTATTGACAAACATCTACTGATGAACTTTTCTATAGTTAAATATTTAAAAGTTTCTAGCCTGGTGCCTTAACCACTACATCAAACTGGCTCCGTAAGAAATCATATGCCCAACCTTTTTTAAACATTCTTTCAGGAATCCAATAAACACAAAACTATATTTTCTGATAAAATTAACCTCATTCTTAGATTATATGTTACATTGCTCAACGTTTGGACTGATTTTCAAAAATTGGATATTCCAATTCTTACTCCAACATTTCATATATATTGCTAATGCTAACTTTCACCCTATTTTTAGTTCTATATAGAGTTGAACTGGCTTTACTGGAGAGATATCAATAAACCTTTAAACTGACACTAGAGCACAAGTAAACTACACTACTCTGAGAGAATGGCCTGGGATGCCAAAAGAGAGAAAGGTCTGGTATATTAAATTAACATAAATAAGAAACAGCAGTAATCCTCTCTGAATGATAGTGATATTCTGCTCATATAACCATCTAATCCAACATGTAGTTTGGTTTTGTCTGGGACTATTAATGCACGATTCATCATGGCTTAAGTGCTCTTAATCCAAAAGAGGCAATACAAAACAAATCCTAAGATATAGGAACAGACTTGCTGGGGAAGAAGGCTAGAATCAGTTTATTCAGGCAGATAAGAACAAAGACTCTACCTTCTTTTGGTATATTACTGCCAACACCCCCAGTAATGGACTGTACCATTTGGATACTGCACTGCCTTCCCCTCAAAGGCTTGGGAAGGACATTTAAGGGTTTTGCATCATAGCAGAAATACATTCAGCCATCTCGTCTATTATTATATGAAGGCCCCATCTTGGCCCCATCTTGGCCCACCAATGAAAGTGTCTGAGATCATGGGTTTGATCTCTCATTTGAGATCAGGGAAGGCTCTTAGGTTGATGTAATCCCTTCTGACTTAATTTAAAAAGTAAAATGAATGATGGCCATGATGTTTACTACTAATGATAAATGTGACTGTGTTTCTAAGAATTAGGTTGTGACAATTATAGGCTCCATCTTCAAAAAAGGTAGGAAGGATAATCCTGCCAACTACAGTCTTATACATTTGCTTAATACTATTTGCAAGCTGCATGCCAGACATCTCTACTTGAAATTAAAGGATTGGTTGGTGCAAGAAAATTAGCTAGCTGAGGTCAGTCAGGTTTTCAGGGAAGGGCAGCCTACTCTTGATCACTGCCTGATACTCCAATCTTTAATATTACCATTTCTTTATATGTGGTCTTTATTGATCTGAAAGCATAATATGATTCCATATCCCATGGCATATTCTGGACAAAATTAGAGGCTGCCTTGATTGATTCCCCCTGCTTATACTTTATTTAGACTGTAGCAGCAACTCTCTGAAGGTGAGGGACATTTATCAAATGTTGTTTGAACATATGGGGGTTCAATCAATATTTATATCATTACTTTAGTGGGTCACTTAAACAACCTGCACTTTTATCCACCTAAGCTGGTAGATAAGCAGATCTCCATTTTACTCTCTGCAGATCACACAGTGACTCTGACATGGTCCCCTATAGATCTTAGAAGAGCCTTAGGTACCCTAGGGCAGAACTGTAAGGAATATCACTTAAAGATAAGTTATAGTAAAATTAAATTAAAATTTATGAATTTATACTATTTATACTCCATTTATTTATAATTTATAATAATATTATACTCCTCTATTTATACTCCATTTCATAAATGGAGTATTAAATAGGCACAAAATCAAGCAAATCTCATGCTATAAATAGTTGCAGGTTGTTTTCCAAACTTCTGGTAGCAGAAAGGCCAATGGCTCAAAAGAGTGCTACTGCTGTTAAAAAATGTTTTGTACAAGAGAGAATACAAATATACCAGCAGCTGACAAATTATTTAAAGCTAAATTCATAGTACAGCTCCTGAATGGAGCACACCTAGGTCCTTCTAAGTTTGTTCAGTCTAAATTCCTTTGAGCAGCACCTTAGTTCCTTGCTTTTGTTTCTAATTCCTCTAGTTCCTCTGTATGACTAGGGATGGGTCTAATCAAAGTGAAGGCTAGTTTAACTGGTGGCTTAGGCTTTATAGTTTTCCTATGGGCCTTGCTCCCTTAACACTGATAGATGATTTTCAACCCAAGTGGAAGCAGTCATATACATCAAAGCTGCCATAACTTGGATTTGCACCATCTTCTTTATTCTCTAAGGGTTATGATCAGGTGATTGGACAAGATCACTTCTTAAGCAGCACATTATGACTGCAGAATGAAAGTCTGACTTAGTTAGGTCTCCCTATCTTCCCCTACCCAACAGTGTAAGGGACAGATTTACACCTTACATGTTACAGGTATACCTTACAAAACTGACAGTCCGGGTCCAGAGCGTCCTTTACTTTGGCTTGTTGTTTTGCTCTCTTTGGCTCTGTTGTGGGGAGATGCAATCAGACCCTGTTTAGAAGGTTGATGATCCTGAACCAATGGGTAGGTTGAGGCAACGAGCTGGGGGGGTCTAGCGCTCTACAATCTAAAATCAGTATTGTGATTTTCTCAATTCAGACTAGGGTGCCAAAAAATTGCTCAACCCAATTTTTCTTGGTTTTCTTACTTTTGGACAATTCCTCAGCAACATACAGTACAATGTTGCAGTTTTGTGTAGCAGTCAGATTTGCTGCGTACTTTTAGATAATAATTTCCTGTTGCTACAGAGATACTAAACACAATTATATTTGTATCGCTGCTGTTAAAATGATACCTTTTGTTGTATGTAAGTTGATAGGTATAAATTTTACTTCAATTATTTTTATTTGAAGCCTTTTCTTTTTATCTAATTTTTTAATATTTTAAATGCTGTTCTTATTTTCTGTGGTTGTGCTGACATTTCTATGTTATGCTGGTGAAAGACCATAATAAAAATTTGATTGACAAATGAGAGTACTCTGCATGGGGGGATGGGAGGAAAGACTCCATAAGGATGGCAGAAATTGTGGGATGTAGTTCTGTTAAAGGTTACATTATCTGCGTTAAACATGTTAAAATATGCTTCTTTTCTTTCTGCCTTTAAACAGGCTGTAAAGATAGACATACTGACAAATAGTAGATGAGGGGGTGTCCGCAGGGTGTGATCAAAAAAGTTGCAATGCACATAAAAAACAGGCGGAACTTCGACCCCACTGTTGTGGCCATCTTGACTTTTTTGACCTTGCCCTGCAGACATCCCCCAGAAAGAGGCAAGCGATTGACTGGTCGTGTAGTCTCATTTGACTTTCTCAGACCCACGTTTACTAGCTAACTTCTCTGCCCTTTCGTACTTTATTGCTCTTTATTTTACTATTGTTACTAAGTTCTGCATTTTATAACAAAAATAAAACGAAGTGGATGGAAGCATTCTCTCCGTCCGTCTTTTCTTCCAAAAGGTTCTTCTGTCCTTCAGCTACGTTCTTCGTGCGCTCAAGGGCCCTCCTAGCCGGAACGCACCACTTCGGGCGCATCTTCCGCCACGCTTGCAGCGCCTCGCGGAGCGTCAGCATCCCCCGGGTTGGACCGCAAGGCCACGGCCGCCGCTCCTCCGTAAACTCCGCCCACCGCCCGAAGACTGACAGGAGGCGGCCACGTCATCGCGGACGACAGGAAGCGGCCTGTCAGAGAGCCGCCCGGCATTTGGGCGAGCGCGCCGGACGGAAGTGGGGCGATGGCGGAGCTCTATGTCAAGCCGGGTGAGCCGCGTCGGGGGGCGAAGGCGGCGCTTTTTGCGCGAGGCTGGCGGCTGATCGGGCGCGGGGCTTTGTTCTTCTTTTCCAGGGAACCAGCAGCGCGGCTGGAATGACCCCCCTCAGTTCTCTTACGGGTTGCAGCAGCGTCCGGCTCCTTCGAGCGGTTGGACCCAGCGGGGTCCCTTCCGGAGAAGAGTGACGACGGCGAGAGAAGGAAAGGATCCGGAAGCGGTGCGGCAGCCCCCCGTTGCCTCTAGCCCAGGTCGGGAGTTGTTTGAAAATCTGTAGAAATACTGCGCTCTAATTTTATTATTACTTTTTTAAGGAGTGCGCATCGCATTTTGCGCCTGGAGAAAGCAGGTTGCTTTTCTCATTCTCCTTATTTCGGTTCTGATTCCTGGTTTATGCCAGCCAGGTCAGTCTTTGAGACTTCATGAACATATTCATGTAGTTTTCTTGGCAACAATACAGAAGTCCCAGTGCTTCTTTCGGGATGGTTTTCTTATTTCCTAATCGAATCTACAGCCCTGTGGTTTTCATTCCAATGTTCTTATTTATTTATATGTTATTCCCAAGGATGGGAACTAAGCAGTCCAGAATTGGGATAATTGAATCTGACTCTAAGGGGTTAGTATTTCCTATGCAAGTATGCTTAACTTCTCTGCCTGATTTTTATTTTAAGGCCCCATGTTTTCTCTGTGTGCCAAACTGGATTAATGCTATACACACTTTTCTCTTGACACGATCTATGTCTACTCTCTCAGTTGGATTACTTGCCCCAAAGTCTGCAAACCTGCCTCCTTCTGGACCACCAGCCTCCTCATTTCAGAGAGCAGATGCCACAACATCATCTGTTGTAGAGTCTGAGAAGGAATATGATGTAGAGGATGTGCTTTCCTCCTTGCATGAGGCTCTGAACAACTGTAGGACTTTCGTGCAGGTGAGAGAGCTACTGGCTATTCCAGGATTTTACTGTGGAATGAAGATGTTTGTGTCTCATCCTCTTGCCATACTTACTCTGGCACAAAGATGCCTCAGTAACTGTTTTTAAGGCAGAGGTCCTCACGCCACCTCCATTTCATCCCTTGCTATTGGGGAGGCAACCTAAAGTTATCTCTAGTTGTTTTGCTATTAAAATAGTGTTTTCCCTCTTCTTGTGACCCAGAGTTTGCACTACAAGGCATCAGTGATGATGCTGTGCAACCAACAGCAATCATCTTTAAAAAGGATGACTGCAGTTCAAGCAAAAACAAAGTTCATTTATAGAACCTTGGAGGAGGGTTACATTGGAACATCAGTCTTCCAGAAAAATCAGTATTTCTGTGATAACCCCCCCTCCCCAAATCTTGCTGATGTAGGATCTGGGATGATGCAGGGAGGGTTTGCTTGATCTGTAAGTATTCCTGAGAGCTGTCTCTTGTTTGATCCCACATTCTCCTTTACCCTACCCACCTCTCAGGATATTTTTTATTGACAGAGGAATAGCTGCCTTCAAGAAGGCTATACAGCCATATTCATTCAGGATAATTAAAAAGTGTCTAAACCCTCCATCTCAGGCACATGTTTGTAGTCCCTCATTTTTGTTTTGCCCTACATTATGGAGAGTGATTGGTGGTGGTTTTTTGGGAGAATCCACCCTCTGCTGCTCTGAAACTATCCTGCGTTAAATCTGTAAGGAGAGCATCCCTGACTGGCCTTCTTGCTGAGGCAGAGTAAAGCTCAGCCAAGAGAGCAGCCAAGAGAGCAGCATCATTTGCTTTCTGCTGACTCAAAGATGGGGGAAATGCACATTAATGTGGCCTTCAGAAAGTGTCCTGAGTTTTACTGTGCTAGATTGCTTGATTAGCTAGAGATGAACTTCTGAAAGATGAATACAGAGCTCAGGGACATTTGGGCTACATTTCCTTTGGGATTTTCTTTGGTAAACACTGGTGACAGGATACCCTTTTATTCTGGTTAAAGACTACCAGCACTAGTGTCGCCTGGGGGGAATACAGAAAGAGGCTTTCCTCTATAATAACTGTGTCCTTCATTTCTTTCTGGCTGTTGTTATGTGCTTTCTGGCTTCTTTTACAGTTCTTCCCACAATTCCTCAGGCTTTTTGCCCATAAGATCCATGTACTTGTTTAAAATGTGGCATGCAATATGAGATCTTTGAGATCTTTACAATGGTTCAGTTCAATCCTTGGCATGAAGTGTCTATAGATAAACTTTAGGCACTGGCTGTACTTCAGGAGGGTTGCAGTGGAATTAGCTGAGAGGGTAGAAAATGTAAGTAGGCAAATGGTTCCAGACCTTGTTGATATGGCTTGATCGTACATACATTGTGGCTAGAATTTGTAAATACAGTCCCCCAAAAAGGTACTTTACTTGCTAATAAGAATTTGCTTCTGCTTTCAGAAACAGGTTTGTGATGATATCCATAAGCGCTTGGTAATTCTGCAGGAAATGTGGGCACAAGGCAAATTATCTTCCCCTGTAAAAAAAAGAATGGGAATTCTAACAGAAGGTAAGGAATACACCTATCGTCTGCTATTCTATGGTAGTGATTCCTCTTTGTAATCTTCAGGCCCAGGTGTGTTATGTAATATATGCAGCAGAAATATTGCTTTGGTAGAACTGGCAAAATCTCATGTGAGGGAGCGTAGCACATATCTAAACCAAAGCAGTTTTCTTAGCAATGTGTGGTCAGGCTGGAGGGTAGCTGAGTAGAACCATTTTTCCTATTATATTTTTTAACCACTGTTTGGTTGCTTTGGAGTTCTCCAAGGCTGCCCCCTACCACAGGGAGGCAGGACCTGTTTTATTGCTGTGCCTCAGGTGCCTAA
Source organism: Python bivittatus (assembly GCF_059951505.1). Taxonomy (NCBI): domain Eukaryota; kingdom Metazoa; phylum Chordata; class Lepidosauria; order Squamata; family Pythonidae; genus Python; species Python bivittatus. The sequence goes on along the minus strand of NW_028277124.1, from coordinate 9,161,746 downwards.
CGAACCCTACTGGGTTTTAGAGTAGGGGTTGTCCTCAGGCTCTTTGACTAATGCCTTTTCATTGCTTGGAATTGAAGGATGACAGTGGCGTTGGCTCAGATTGCACCTCTGTGGCCTCAGAGTGCCACTGGAGGAAGATGAAGAGTGAATTCAAATGCAGATGGACGAGAGCCTTTATTAAGGACTACTTTGTGGCCAAAAGAACAGTGAAATGTAACTATTTCTGCTCTTATTCTGTCTCCAGATTACTGGCTAGAGGCCCTGTTTTAGTTGACCCAATCCCTTTGTGGGAGAGGGTGGCCAGAGAAACACCTGCAGGGCAGTGGTGAGGAATACTTGAGGCATCTGATGGAAAAAGTCACTTGGGTCTGCCCTGAGCTGGATTCCACCCGTGCAAGTCAGTGGAGTTGACTGAAGTGTAGTCTTACCTAGTTATCTGGGAGGAGTTTGAGCCAATTGATCTCAAGAAAGTGGGCAGAATTCTTAGGGCTGTCAGTTCAGCCACCTGTGTTTTAGATCCATATCCCACCTAGTTAAGGCCTCCTGGGACATAACATATAATTTGGTCCACAGTGAGGAGGTGGTCCCACCTGCACTTAAGGAAGCAGTGATCTGTCTGCTTCTCAAGAAACCATTACTGGACCCAGTGATATTGGATAATTTTCATCCTGTCTCCAAACTTCCCTTTTAGGGAAAGGTTTTGAGAAGGTGGTCAGGCTGCAACTTCAGAGAGGAACTTTCTCAGAGGAAAGGGTTACCTGGACCCCTTTCAGTCAAGGTTCAGATCTGGATACAGTACTGGACTGCTTTGATTACACTTGTTGATGATCTCTGGTGGGACTGGGATGATGGCAGTACATCCATCCTGCCTCTCCTTGATATCTTGGTTGCTTTTACAATCATGGTATCCTTCTTGACCGTCTCAGGGGATTGTGACAGGGAAGCACAGTGTTCAACAGTTGTCCTTCCTCCGTAAATGGTTCCAGTTGATGGGGGGGAGAGGGAAAGGTCTAGCCCTAATCTCCTGCTTTGCAGGGGTCCATAGAGTTCCACTATCTCCCTACCCCTATTTAACATCTACATGAAGCCACAGGGTGAGGTCATCAGACAACAATGAAATTATACATCTCTGTCCTGGCTGACCAAGCAATGCCCTCAAGGTTTTTTCTCTGTCTGGAAACTCTGGGGATCTGGATAGGGAGGAACAGGAGCAGGCTCAATCCTAGCAAGATCACGTGACTATGGATTTTGGGAATCCATGGATCTGGGGACTTAACATTTTTGGTTCTGAATGGGTTAGCACTCCTCCAGACAGAGCTGGTGCACAATTGCTCCTCGATTCTCAGGTGGCAGCCATGGCTTGGAGGGCTTTTGCACAAATGTTTCTTGTGTGCAAAGTGCCCCTGTTCCTAGATTGAGAGGTCCTACTCATGGCAACTCATGCTTTGTTCACCTTGTCTTGCCTTTGAAAAGCATTTAGAAGCTGCAGTTGCTGCAGAATGCAGTGGTGCAGATAGTTATGGGTGTTTCTTGGTACATCCATGTAGCACTTCTTCATGAGCTGCACTGGCTTCCAGTGGACTTCCTGGAGCAATTCAAGGTGCTGGTTATCACCTATAAAGCTGTTCATGACACTGGGCTTGTCTCCAATCTGCTTATCTCCAATCATTTCTGCACATCCCACAAGATCTGACAGGACAAACATATTCCAGAGTCATCTGATGGGACCCAGGAAGTGTCCCTTCTCTGTCATGGTACCTGTCCTCTGGAACAATATATCCCCTGAGATTTGGATGGCCTGCTGGTCTTTTTGTAAGGTGCTGAAGACCTGGTTCCTCTCCAAGGCAGTGGGCCAAGCTGTTGGGTCATCCAGTCATTGGTGATGTGATTATGTGCCTTTGAGTCACCCCAAGTGTGATGTGTTGTTTTAAATTGCTTTTGATTATTTATAGTTTTTTTTTGTTGTCCAGTTGTGTGTGGAGAAAGCAGCCCTATAAATTAAATAAATAAATAAAATAAGTTTTGAGATGCTTTCTTATTTTTTTCAGAGCTCAAGAGTCAGCATTGGGATATAGCTGATGAGATTCATCGCTCACTAATGGTGGACCACGTTGCTGAAGTAAGCCAGTGGATGGTGGGAGTCAAAAGGCTTATTGCTGAAATGAAGAACTTGCCTGGAGGAGATCCACCGCAGTAGATAAGCAAGGAGTCAACCCTGTTTGAAATCCAAATGCTTATGATTTGTCTGAGACCAGGAACTGGGCAATATGAAAATAGGCCCTGCCTGGAAGGCAACCTGGTCCAGGGGGATTTGACTTCTAACCAGTGAACAGTTTTATCTCCTTAATAACAGTTGCATTTTCCAACGTGATCACATCATGAACAATGAGAATTTTTCTGATACGCTAACAAACACAGAGCAACTTTTTGAAGATAGGTTAAAAATAGCAATTTTGCAGATACTACTTTTTAATTGTACAGTGAATCCTAAGTGCCATACTGGTGTTAAATTTAAACAGTTAGTATAGCTACAGTAAAGTCTTCCTATTTTTTTTTCTTTTCCCAATAAGTGTGTTCCTTATTTTGCCTGCAGAATTCACTACACCTTCTTCTCTATTCTCTAAAGAGTGCCTATTGTACAAAAGCTGTTTTCTGTTCTTGAGCAGAGTTCAGTACTAGAGATTACTAAAATGAGGGACATTAAATTTTAGAAAACCCATTTCTAACAGTCACTTCATTTTAGGGAAGACTTGATTCCTATTTATTTTATATGGCTGTATTAAAACTGCTGAAACTTTTCATTTTATCTTTTTTCATTTAGCCAGTTGCATCTGACATCTTTTCTCTTGTAGCAGGTGGACTGGAACAAGAATAGTTGCTGGTTGCCCTATGCTTCTTGTTTAAAACATAATAGAATCCTAAAAGAAATTTTTACTATTTTATAAAATATCTGGAAACAGGTTTAAATGGCAGCAAAAGGATTTTTGAATAAAGTTTACTAAACCAGAGTAGTTTCTTGGGTCCCTGCAGAGATTGGTGGGTGAGTCTTGAAGGCCTCATTGCCCCTTCTCATTCTATGGGGCTTTTGATGGAGGGATGGTGTCACGAGCATTTTCCTCTGCCAGCATTCAACACTTCTGATGTGGTTTTTCCTGGATTTGGCATGTTGTGTTTAATATATGGATAAAATAGTAGCATGTATCAACATTTGTTTTGTTAAACTGTGAAACCTTCAGAGAAGTTGGTGTGTTTGTGCGTGTTTATGTGTGTGTATAATATGTATATATAAAATATATGGAGAAGGGATGAATATTACCAGTGGAGATTAAAAATAATAAATTATGCTGTTACTAATTGTTAGAGCATGTTTATCAGCTCTAAGTCATGTAGCTTAACTTTGTATTTAATATACATACTAAAAGTTTCTCATTTTCAGCTCTTATAACTGGAACCTTGCAGAATGTTTCCTGCTGCACACGTGCCTAATAGCAATTAAGAGGACAAAGCCATACTTTTAAAAATGTCCATCTCCCTGGTTCTGCTGTAGAGGAACAATGTCATTTCTGGCAAACATTTTATATAGCTGATGAGCTTCTGGGTTAATAGGCCATGGTCTATATATCTGATATCCTGACATTTCACTGGCAACTGTGGCTGACATCTTCAGAGGCAAAGTGATCTCCTCTGTAGTTCAGTTCTTGGCAGCTCACAGGCAACTGAGCAAGAACTGACTGAGCTCTTGTATTTGTAACCAAACTAATTTCAAATTGGACTGTGTCACTGGAATTCTGGAAAGCCAGTTTCTGACTGGTTATTTGTCCAGGTGAATTTGTAATTGGTCTGATTCAAAGAAGTTCCAAAGGAGTTATTGGTCTGTCTTTGAAACATCTCCTCCTCCTCCTCCTGGTGTAACATAAAGCTTGAAACCAAGCTTTAGGCTCTCTTCCTTGTTAAAGTGGTTAGAATGTTTATAAAACTCAATAGCTTCTCTATACATAGATTGTGTGTCTGTAAATTGAATCTTATGCCCATTATATAGCAGTGAGTGTCAAGCTACTGGTGATTTTTCAAGTTGTCCTAGCCAGCAATATCTTTCATGTTCTTTTAGTCAAGTGTTAATACTACATTCTGTAGTTCAAATACATATCTGTCTGCGGTTGCAAGGTATGTGATAAATTCCTGATAATGAAAATGGATTTGTGCCATCCTTAGATGATTCTGGCATAAGCACCATTTTATAATGGTGTGATTATAAAATTTGCTATTTTTGAATTTGAACTCCCAGCAGTTCTAACCAGCATGGCCAGTGGTGAACAATAAAGGATACCAGAGTCCAGTACCTTCAAGACCACGTTGGCCATTCTTATTCTGCAGCTATGAATGCATAAAACTTCAGACTGCTGAAGTTATGCTTGGCTATTGTTCCAATGGAAGCATTTCTTTGCATATGTACATGCATGCACTGACAACCTGAAAGACCTTCAAGGTGGCTACATGAAACTTCAGGAGGACATAGCCACCTTAATACTTTTGAGCAGCAGTGTTCTGAGTGTGGCATTGTCATGAACGAAGCCCCACACCAAAAGATTTGGAGTCCTATTCCAGAGATTTTGAACTGCAAATGGCAGTGATCAACAGAAGATATTGGTGCACAAAAATTAGTTTATACTGCCAGTTTCAGATTAAAGTTCAGGCTTACTACCTAACTTAGTTTCCCTGTACAGGAACAGATCCTTTAGATGTGCCTAACATCTGAACTCTGTTGAGCACAAAAACGGCCTTTTTATTATTTGATCATGTTCCCAAAATCCAACAATGTATACTTTTGCCATGGCAGCCTTGCAGTTACATGGAAGTCACTGTAAAGGGGATTACATAATTTAATATGGCAAATATTCTGTATTTGCTCAGTGAAAGTACCTTAATTGTCTTACATCATACTTTGTGTAAATACTGTGTAATGGTCTAGGGGTCTATATGTAATAAAACTGGATTGAGGTTTCTTTAAAGATGAAATATGAGAAATGTACACTATATTTAAAAATAATTTAGTTCAGTTCAAAGGTACATTAATGTGAAGTGTTTCAGTGTTCTGAGCATCTGTTTTACACATCTTTTTCTGGTGCTGGTTCCATAATTCTAATGGAACAATGCTTCCATTAGAATTATGCTATCAAACAAACAGGGACTTCTACATATATTTCACTCATAGTTCAATCTGATGACCCCATTTAGTAAGAACCAATAGTTGTTAATCCCCTTCATGGATCACTGCCTTGTCGTGGCGAAGGGGCTTGCGTAACTCAGTGAAGCCATGAGCTATACCGTGCAGGGCCACCCAAGACGGACAGGTCATGACAGAGAGTTCTGACAAAATGTGGTCCACTGGAGAAGGAAATGGCAACCCACTCCAGTATCCTTGCCAAGAAAACCCCATGGACAATGTTAAAAGGCTAAAAGATATGACGCCGGAAGATGAGCCCCTCAGGTCGGAAGGTGTCCAATATGCTACTGGGGAAGAGCGGAGGGCAATTCCAAGTAGCTCCAGAAAGAGTGAAGCGGCTGGGCCAAAGCCGAAAGGACGTTCAGCTGTGGATGTATCTGGAAGCGAAAAGAAGGTCCGATGCTGCAAAGAACAATATTGTATAGGTACCTGGAATGTAAGATCTATGAACCAAGGCAAGCTGGATGTGGTCAAGCATGAGATGACAAGACTGAACATCGACATCTTGGGAATCAGCGAACTGAAATGGACGGGAATGGGTGAATTTAATTCGGGTGACCATTATATCTACTACTGTGGGCAAGAAACCCTTAGAAGAAATGGAGTTGCAATCATAGTCAATAAGAGAGTCGGAAAGGCAGTAATGGGGTACAACCTCAAAAACGACAGAATGATCTCAGTGCGTATCCAAGGCAAACCATTCAATATCACAGTCATCCAAGTCTATGCCCCAACCACTGATGCTGAAGAAGCTGAGGTTGACCGCTTCTATGAAGACCTACAACATCTTCTAGAACTAGCACCAAAAAAAGATGTCCTTTTCATCATAGGGGATTGGAATGCTAAAGTAGGAAGTCAAGGAGTAATCGGAATAACAGGCAAGTTTGGCCTTGGAGTACAAAATGAAGCAGGGCAAAGGCTAATAGAGTTCTGTCAAGAGAACAAGCTAGTCATAGCAAACACTCTTTTCCAACAACACAAGAGACGACTCTACACATGGACATCACCAGATGGTCAATACCGAAACCAGATTGATTACATACTTTGCAGCCAAAGATGGAGAAGCTCTATACAGACAGCAAAAACAAGACCAGGAGCTGACTGTGGCTCAGATCATGAGCTTCTTACTGCAAAATTTAGGCTTAAATTGAAGAATGTAGGGAAAACCACTAGACCACTCAGGTATGACTTAGATCATATTCCTTGTGAGTACACAGTGAAGGTGATGAATAGATTTAGAGGATTAGATTTGGTAGACAGAGTGCCTGAAGAACTATGGACGGAGGTCCGTAACATTGTACAGGAGGCAGCAACTAAAACCATCCCAAAGAAAAAGAAATGCAAGAAAGCAAAATGGCTGTCTGATGAGGCTTTACAAATAGCTGTGGAAAGAAGGAATGCGAAAAGCAAGGGTGAAAGGGAAAGATATAAGCAACTGAATGCAGATTTCCAGAGAATAGCAAGGAGAGATAAGAAGGCCTTCTTAAATGAACAATGCAAAGAAATTGAGGAAAACAATAGAATGGGGAAGACTAGAGATCTCTTCAAGAAAATTGGAGATATGAAAGGAACGTTTAGTGCAAAGATGGGCATGATAAAGGACAAAAAAGGCAGGGAGCTAACAGAAGCAGAAGAGATTAAGAAGAGGTGGCAAGAATACACAGAAGAACTATACAAGAAAGATCTTAATGTCCCTGATGTCCACGCTGGTGTGATCGCTGACCTTGAGCCAGACATCCTAGAGAGTGAAGTCAAGTGGGCCTTAGGAAGCATTGCTAACAACAAAGCTAGTGGAGATGACAGTATTCCAGCTGAGTTATTTAAAATACTAAAAGACGATGGTGTTAAAGTGCTGCACTCAATATGCCAGCAAGTTTGGAAAACGCAACAGTGGCCACGGGATTGGAAAAGGTCAGTTTATGTTCCAATTCCAAAGAAGGGCAATGCCAAAGAATGCTCAAACTATCGCACAATTGCACTCATTTCACATGCTAGCAAGGTTATGCTCAAAATCCTACAAGCTAGGCTTCAGCAATACATGAACCAAGAACTACCGGATGTACAAGCTGGGTTTCGAAGAGGCAGAGGAACTAGAGATCAAATCGCCAACATTCGCTGGATCATGGAGAAAGCACGAGAGTTCCAGAAAAATATCTACTTCTGCTTCATTGACTATGCAAAAGCCTTTGATTGTGTGGATCACAACAAACTGTGGCAAATTCTTAAAGAGATGGGAGTACCAGACCACCTTACCTGTCTCCTGAGAAATCTGTATGCAGGCCAAGAAGCAACAGTTAGAACCAGTCACGGAACAACCGATTGGTTCAAAATAGGGAAAGGTGTACGACAAGGCTGTATACTGTCACCCTGCTTATTTAACCTATATGCAGAGTACATCATGAGAAATGCCAGGCTGGAAGAATCACAAGCCGGAATTAAGATTGCAGGGAGAATCATCAACAACCTCAGATATGCAGACGATACCACCCTAATGGCAGAAAGTGAAGAAGAACTAAAGAGCCTCTTGATGAGGGTGAAAGAGGAGAGTGCGAAAGCTGGTTTGAAACTCAACATTAAAAAAACTAAGATCATGGCATCTGGACCCATCAATTCCTGGCAAATAGAAGGGGTAGAAATGGAAGCAGTAACAGACTTCATTTATTTGGGCTCCAAGATCACCGCAGATGGAGACTGCAGCCATGAAATTAAAAGACGCTTGCTCCTTGGGAGGAAAGCTATGGCAAGCCTAGATAGCATATTAAAAAGCAGAGACGTCACCTTGCCGACAAAGATCCGCATAGTCAAAGCTATGGTTTTTCCAGTAGTAATGTATGGCTGTGAGAGCTGGACCATAAAGAAGGCGGAGCGCCGAAGAATTGATGCCTTTGAACTGTGGTGCTGGAGAAGACTCTTGAGAGTCCCCTGGACTGCTAGGAGGTCAAACCAGTCAATCTTAAAGGAAATCAACCCTGATTGCTCATTGGAAGGATCGATAATGAAGCTCAAGCTCAGATACTTTGGTCACCTAATGCGAAGAGAGGACTCTTTGGAAAAGACCCTGATGCTGGGAAAGATTGAAGGCAAAAGGAGAAGAGGACGGCAGAGGATGAGATGGTTAGATAGCATCACTGAAGCAATGAGCATGAAACTGAGCAAACTCAGGGAGGCAGTGAAGGACCGGAAGGCCTGGCGCAGTATGGTTCATGGGGTCACGGAGAGTCGGACACGACTTAACGACTAAACAACAATAGTTGTTAATATAATTAACAATGATAAATTGAGGAAAACCTAAAAGAAATGTGCAAATATTAAACTGATTTATCCTAGGCAAAAAAGTAAAATGGTTTAATTCTCAGATTCAAATGCAACACCACTGGGCATTAGCATTCAATCAGTATATTATCAAGATTAGTACACAAAAGCCTGTAATGTTCATCTTTTTATTGAATATTCAGGTAAATATTTCACATTAATACAGGCTACATAAAGTAGAGCCACTATACGACATGAAATTTACTCAACATTTTTCCTTTTAAGTATGTAAACAATTATACATGTATTTACCACCCTAAAAGGTTGAAATCATGTAATCATCTAGTTCTCTCTTGCATACAAGTAGCATTCAGTAGTGTTTAGCCAAAAGCACTAGGTTCATCCGATTTTGAGTTCAAAATGGCTAAACTAACTGGAGAACAGAATCAGCTGAATAGGTAACTCATTTTGTTCTTATAACAACGGGCTAACAAGTTTCTCTTGTTACAGCCCACAGGGAAAAAAAACAGTTTAGTTAGGCACATTAAAAAAAATCCCAAGTTCTTCCAAGGTCAGAGATTTCTCCAAACAAGGTTTTAAAAAAGTAAAAGAAAAGGAAATATAGGCCCTCCTAGATTAGTTGACATATTTGAGGTGGACGTTTCCAATGTGAGGTGCCCAGGTACCAGGCCAAATCTACAATGGGAGAAACAACATAAAACAGGATATTAATGTCATGGAATAGTTGCAACAGCACTGCAAAGAACTACAGAAAATTATGTTCAGCAGATCCCAAACCTAAACACCTAGCTAACTAAGCTTGATTCCAATTCAAAAGTGACCAGATTTTAGAGACCTATTCCCAGTAATATCCCATTTTTAGGTAGTTCCCACCAGCTGTTGTCATTCAGTTTGACTTGATTTTAAGAGGATATGGCTCTCAGTTCATTTATCCAGAAGTTTAATTTGAATAATCACATTGGAAGGGTCTAATTCACTTTGTGTGTGTGTGCCTTCGAGTCAGTGTTGACTCCTGGTGACTACCTGCACCAGACCTTGCAGTTTTCTTGGCAAGATTTCAGAAGTGGTTTGTCATTGCCTCCTTCCTAGGGTTGAGAGGGAGGGAGGGAGGGACTGGCCCAAGGTCACACAGCTGGCTTTGTGTCTAAAGTGGGACTAGAACTCAGAGTCTCCCAGTTTCTAGCCTGATGCCTTAAATACTACACCAAACTGGCTCTCTAAGTTCACATTTAACATATACTAATTTGCATGAGCTTGGAAAACATAGAAATCATCTCTGCTCTCACAAGGATTCAATTTTATTATTTCCAACAAAAGTCTGAGCTTAAAAGTAGCAGATAAAGATTATTACTGCACCTGCTGAGCATCGGTACATTCTGTTGAATTTTGAACAACCTTTATCATGGGATTCCATGCTGGATCTGGAGTATGGAGTCCATTGAAAAGAGGACCACCTGGTCCATCAGCAAGCTGAGGATGAGAGGGTATTATAGTGCCTCCATACATGGAAATTGGTAGGCCCTGGAACAGAAAAGGAGTATTAATTTATATCTAACAGAACAGAACCTGACCTAAAATTATTTATAATACGTGAAGATAAAAAGACAAAAATCTACTCCAAATCATTTTCTATTTCTTACAATACAACTTGAATGAGACAATGGAAGAATTCTATAGCATTCTAAAAGGCTAGGAAACATAAAAAGGCAATTGTATATTTCCCAGATTTTCATATAATTTAAAGGTACACTTTAAACCTATCTCAGCTGGAGATGCATTTTCCATAAACTGGCCAATTTATTTTCATTTATGTGAAACTGGTATCCCAATAACGTCCTGTTTATTTGGCTGGTCCCCAAATTCCTCTCTCTAAACCAAGCTTTCCAGGGCCCCTTTGCAACTTAAATTGTATTTCTAATAATTTAAAAAGATTCTGGAGAACTGCAATACTTGTGACAGAACATGGTTGTTCCCTGTCAAAGCCTCCTTAATGCAAACTTATTTTTATGAGCACCCTTGCCCACTTTGGATCTGAATAGTGCCCACTGTTAGAATTCAATCATATATCATTGATACACAACTGCTCTTTTAAACTGGATTTAGTTGCAACTGTTCTGAGTGAAATAAGAGGCAATTTTGTATTATCTCCAGTAAGTGTAATGACTGTAGAAAAGTTAAAATTATTTATGCAGCTGTGCAAGGATTTTGAAGAAGTTTCCAAAACTCATCAACCAATTGTCTAAAATAGAAAATTTCACTGAAAATGAAGTGAAACTTGTTAACTCTATTCTAGAAATTTTGTAGAAACTGCACCATGTTATGTGAGAAAACAGACAATAAAACACACTGAAAAATACACTAAAATGTACTTTAGAGAAATCCACAAAACTGTTTGGCATAGGCTGCTGGAAAATATTGGAGGGAGCCACTATTCCAGAATCGTCTCTCTCCATTGGTTGATGCTGGGAAAAAGTGCCTGGATCAGAGAGTTGCTGATGTACTGCATGATTTCCCATTACAGGCTGGGACCAACTGGACAGGCCTTCTAAAAAGACAAAAAATCACTTATTTAAAAATTAGACAAAAGCCTGAAATTTCTTTTAGTTTCATCTGTAATGTTATTATGAAAATAGAAATGTCACTGTTTCCTGTCTTCGCCTCGAGAACTTCATACTAGCAGTTAAAAATTACTTATTGATTCCACTGCAGCAATGTAGTAATCTTTTCTGCCAAGGAGAAAATACGCTACTTAAAAGACATAGTGATTTCTCTCTTTAGCAAAAAGAATTTTTGCAGTAGTTATCAAGGAAGAAAAATTGCAGCTACTTGCAGACAGATTCCCTCCCTGCCAGAAAACCTTTCTTCAGGGACTAAGTATTATACCTCAGAGAAACAAAATCTTTCTTCTCTTCTTCTATCTAAAACCTTGCCATATTTCCCCCAATAGCTCTCAGATTCCATTACAGTTAACCTTCTGCTAAGAGGGGCTATTCATCTACCCTGCCACATAGTCCTTCCAGAAATGTCTTTTTACCCTATTTATTCTTTTGCCTGTTTTGCTTATTCCAAATGTGGCTTCCCTTCCATCTCCCAAAGACTTCTTCCTTGTGTCATCTTCTGTTGTGCGCAAACTTCTTAAGCAAGCTTACTTTTTTACACTTCCACTTCTTTAACCATCTTACTAGCTCTTTTCCTGAGGAACACTCCTTTATTCCTTTATGGAACGTTTTTACCATCTTGTTCATACTTGGAAAGAGAATCTTGTTCATACTTGGAAAGAGATAGTGCAAATGAATATTGTCAAGCCCTGCAAGATGCTTAACATCTTTACAGTATTGCACAGTGGTATACAGAAAAAGCTCAAAATCCTCAAATATTTCTGGTTCTCCATGTATTATTCCACAAATCAGTTTTCTCTTTCTCTTAAAAATAATCTCACCTGAAACATTGTTAACGCCAAATGACCAGATCCCACTGTGTCCTACAGGAGCTGTGAAGTTGCTTCCCAAGGGGGTAGGAGTGACAGAACCTCCTTGCCTGATTCTAGCAAGTCGTTCTGTTCCAATAGGTGGTGGCACCTTCCGATCTTGACTTGTGCTCCCTGATTTTGGCTGCCCCAGATTAGAAGGTGCAGATGCAGCTGAAAGAGGAGAAGATGATCCCGAGGAAACTGATGGAATAGGTGATTCACCTGATGGAAAAACAGTTCTCTTGCTTTATTAAATATGAAGGCTTAGCTAGGATAGTTAATGTTCCCCCTATGGGAAAAATCTGTATTTTATGACTGTTGCTATTACCGAAGCATTTTGAGAGAAACAAACAAACAAAAAAATCTAATGCAGCAGACATAAAGATATACTGCTTAATGGATGGAAAAGGCCTCCATAATGCAATTCATTGTCAAAACAGTCTTTATTAGTCAATAAAGTTGTAAGATTTGTTTCAAGGGTGGATAGCCTTTATGCCGGAACCCAAGTTTCAATTTAATTTCAGTGCCAGCATCAGACGGGGCTGTAGGCCAAGCAAGCATAGACAACCTTCCTCTTCTCTGCATTCGCACCTATTCTTCAAGATTGTGCAAGGTATGATGATATGAGGTTTCAACCTCTCCTTTTCTGTGATTTGTCAGTGGATAACAACTGAACAAAAACAGGAGAATAAGGAAGAAGAGGCTGACAAGTTGGGGATTCCCTCAGATTCACCAGTTATTATATCTCTGATTATACAGCTCTGAAAACTTCAGTGACAAGAATATCTGATTAGAATGTTAATAATTACGATTCAATTCATAGGTTAAAGGTTCAGTGTATAACTTTAATCTTAAATATTAGTGTCCTTTATTTAAATATTCTCTTTGTAAGAATAATTAAAGGATAAATTTAATTTATTTAAATTATCCTTTTTTGCAGGATAATTAAAGCTTTAAAAACTAAAAGTGATCTGCGATTTTATGGAACCTTCCCTCAAATTTGTAAGTTACTACTGGAGCAACCAGTATGAGAGGACTAATGTGCCATCCCTTATTTTACTGCAGGGAAGAAATTATGTATGGCAGAAAATACTAGGGGGAAAAACTGAAACAATCCTTCATCTTAGCTGTTCAGCGTCATGTGCAGTTTGGACTTAAGGATAATAGTTTAACTCAATTTAGTAATCTTCTCTCTTTCAACTGCCAGTTTCCCTCATCAATCAAACAAAATCACAGAGTTAGCAAAAGGGTTATATGAACAGACACCGAATTTGAATTAGACAAACTGCCAAAGCTCCTACATGAATTTGTAGCGCTTGTCCAAGGATGGGGAGAAAAATGTTGCCTGTTAAAACTGGGAGTCCCAACAGGTCCTTGAAGATAAACTCGTGCTCCTTGAATGTTTGCAGAAAAACCTGCCATAGGTGCTGAAGAGGAATTTGAGGAGTTGCTGGATGGATCTAGAGAAGGGAAATCTAAAATTAGTACAAGTATATCTGAGAAAATAATTCCAGAGATCGAGATTATGTTACCTGTTGTATAACTTATATGAAGAAGTTCAGGAAAAAATATTCAGAGGACACAACATAACTCTCTAAGATATTTTAATTTTAATTTAATTAAATATATATGTTGAATTATTTAGGGGGCTTTTAGAAAGATCTGTAAGAAGCATCCTGCTCTGAATTATTTATTACCACAATACTGTACCCCTCATAGCTACATTTAAGATGGAAAAGGAAATATATGTATATAAAATAAAACTGTACATGGTAAGTTAAGATACAAAGAATAACTGGCATTATCAAGTTTGTAGTCAAAATGTTAATATAATCATTGATCTTGAGAAGGCAAAAGTATATGCAACTTGCAATTTAAAATCTTCTTCATAGTGGGACAGTAATATTAGCTAGATCCAACTAATACCTTTACACATTCACATTTGTCAGTCTACATTAACAAGTTAATAATTAGCCTATAGAGTAAATATGGAGAAAGATCAGCACAAAATCACATTTCTGGCTATTGTACAGCAGGCAATATTTCAGAGGCTGGGGGCTGCAAAACTCAGCCTCCAACCTCCTAAAGGACCACCGAAGTCATCTAGGGTGCTTTGACAGCTGCAAGGAATGTGGCCGTATTGTCTGGCCTTTGGGAAAGGGGGATTAACAGCAGAAATGGGAACAGGAGGCCTTCCAAGCTACCTTAATACCTGAAGGGAAAAAGAAAGAGTCAAAATTGCACTGATAGAAATAGGCCATTTTGTCATCAGATTTTGCAGGAGTGATCTTGAGGTGGTGCGAGGGCACAAGCTGAAAAACCACACATAACCAACAGTGAGATGGTAGCCTGGGCGTACAAGATTATTTCCTCATGATTAAATATATTTGCTGGGGTTTACTACAATCAATATGACTTCTATATGATGTCCACAAAGTGGTTTGTCCATTCTAGTAAATTGGAAATGGAATTCAGAATCCATATAAATTAAATTACACTTCTCTGCTCACTTTCCAGTGGTGAAACTCTGGATTGAGAGGAGGCTTTCTTTAACTATCATTGTTTATTCACTCCCAAGAACCAGAAGACCTACAGACCCTGATTGATGGCAAGAGCTTGATGCAATTCTAGATGTACTGGAAAGCCATTTCCCAACTTCCAACATCATTTTAGTACGGCTATTTAAAACAGGAATTTGGTGTGGTGGTCCAAAATTAAGCTTGCAAACCATCTAAATATTGAAGCAAAAGAAATACTATTTCATTTTCCTTTTGAAGAGAAGAATGACAAGGGCAGTTGCATCAGAATACAAGTTTTTAGATTTCCCCTATAAATGGAAATATAATATTTGGAATGGACCCCAACCTAGAAATAACCCAGAAAACTACACCTTCAGGTCCCTGGATAGGCTAAGTATAATTAATATGTGACTAAGATATTTTGCTTGCATATTAAACCAGACACAAATAATCCCTAAATGGCTAATGAGTAAAAGTGCTTTTCAGCAGAGTTTGCTGTTTGTTCTGCTGATTTATTATCTGCATATGAGCACAAGGTGAATGGTAGAAAGACTTCAAATTAATACCGCAATTCTCCTTTATATGATTTACAACTAGCTTAGTTGGGGAATGTTGTGTACATAAGCTTTCTTTACCTTGATTCCTATATGGATACATTCACTTCATTACACATTATTAAAAGCACTGTGATTCAAAAAGAAAGTCTGTGTGTGCTACATTAAGCACACACACTATAAACACATATACATGAAATATGACTTAAATTAATCAGGGCCTATTAGATTTTAGGAACAATAATTAGGATTATCTGTGTGCCTCTCACACCCAACTGGAAATGAAATACTGAGCACTTTCTACAAAGAGGACCTCCATTTTGATATGATGAAAGAATTCATTCCTACCGTTTTTTCTTGCTGTCTGTCCTCTCATGGTTTAGTTTGTGCTACTAAAATAACATGGGTTCACACATAAGGGCTTGTGCCTGCACATACCAATATTGAGGAATGTTCTAAAATTCTGGCAGGACCCTGAGGCATACCAAATATTTCAGTTCCAATACTGATATGGAGGTGTAAAGATAACCAACTGACCACTGTAGCAAGGACTGTGAGAATGCAGAGACTGGTTAAAGAACTAGAGTTATTGGGAAGTAACTTGTGATTATTTTTCATGGTCTCTGAGGATCACACACGAGAGGATAGCAAGCTTACATAAAGGAATCTATAATAAGATCACAGAACAAATGTCTCTGTCAACGGAAATAGTAGTTCTTGTATGGACAGCTAAACAATAGTGCTAAATGAAGGAAGATGGAAAAGACCATACAGTTGCCAAGCAGATGTATTATGGTGATACACCTCTGGCAAAGCTAGCATATATAAAAGCTGCCCTTGAATGGCCCTTAAGCTTACACAGAAGGAACAAATGTGTCAGCAGATAAGCTGGTGGTCTGTGTCCATAACCAAAGGAAAAAAAATAGGTAGAAATTAGTTTTCCAGTGTGGGACAATCACGATACAGAAATGTTATGAGATGCAAAAAGGTTTGATCTGTCTTTTACTGTATGTCACCTGTACAATGTGAGAAGGACAATTTCTTGGGTGATATGGAAGAGAAATCCAATTTCTGGAAAGGAAGTTCAGCTTGATGACAGATGTGATAAAGGGGGTCAGCACAGGGTTCACTGATTTAGCAATCAAAATTGATTACTATTACTAAAAACACTTCATACTGAACAAAGAATGGTTTATCATAGGTTCAAATGGCTTAGTCTGCTGAATAAGAAAACTGAAAACTTTAAAATATAGTTCCACTTCAGAAATAAGAAATGTAACTTCCATGATCCAGATCAAAGATTTCATGCCAAAAGGTGAGGGAAAAAACCTCAAAGTTCTGACTAAGGTAAACTAGACATAACACTCAAATAAACTTTGAGATAAGATAGATCCATGGACACCAGACATATCTAAAATGCAATATAGTATAAATGGAACAGCTTAATAGATTTTCATGCATCTGTGGTAAAGTTTTGAAAGTGGAGTGGAAGTTTTTCTGAATGTCTCTGGAATCTCTTGCATGGTATAGTGCAGTCTATATAATCAACAAAGCTTCATGTTATTACAAACACTTCCTGCAAATTGGAATGATTTCACTGTGGTTATACCATTAGGTCCCTCTGTTGGGCAAAACCGTGAAAGCTCTCCACTGCAGGTTTATCAGGACCATCACAAAATCACTAGGTTCTGATAGTAAATATTGGTT